>NW_027153242.1:20933-84441 GCF_002600585.1 Cystoisospora suis
GGGTGGTTCTATCAGTAGAGACAGATGGACGGTGTCTTCACATTTAGGCTGAGTGTTCGAGTAGAAACGTAAAACCACCGTTCACGTTTTGCTACGTCGTCTCTTGTATTCGGACGCTAAGATCTTTTCATCACATAGGCACAAGATTCTGATGAGATGAAATTCATACGAGAAAACCCTCGTTATTGACGGCTGCGTGGTAAAAGGAATTGCGGGGTCTTACATAAGTTGGTTAGTTACCTGTGGGGTTTCTCCGAGGTCATGCTTCCTTAGGGTTGATCTGTGGAGGAGTGCCGGGAGCTCTTCAAGATGGACGAGAGGCTAAGAAAAAGGGAAGATACATACTATATCCGCGTGGGTGAGAAAGGAGGAATGATGAAATCTCTATTTGTTTGTCATGCTTCTGATGCACTGAGGGAAGATAAAGAATCGCCAGTTTGGCTGTACGTGTACGTCTTCTGGTTTCATCGCTTTTCCTGTTGCTCTCAGGTGACGAAGAGGACTATTCTTGTTTAAAGACATGTGGATTTGTTTCTTTCGAGCATCTCATGCAGTCCAGATGTCTCGTCAAGTGTAAATGCATGCAGGTAAGGCATTCCCCCAGGTGTTGTGACTCCAGCAACAACGAAGAAAGATCGATGCAGCTTTGCTCCTAACTAATCAAGTCTTCTTCGTTTTTTTTTTTCTCCTCTCATTTCGAATTCTCTCGAAACACGGGCACCTAGTCAATCCTCTTGTTCCCCCGACTACGTATATGCAGTAATATGTGTTTCCTCGTTGTAGTCCTAAATAGGAGTATGCGCCATTCATGTGTAAGGAGAGGTGAGAAAATGGCTGGCGGGTTGATCAAGAAATCCAGTATTCATTGACGCAGCATCACTAGCGGTGATCAGATGCCGTCCCCGGAGTCCAATACAGAAGAAGATTGTGAGAGACTACACTTTCACGTCCTTATCTCTTGTTAGATGAGTTTCAACGTAGCCATACTTTTTCAATACGACAACTAAAGTAGAGGGACACTTCAGCTAGGGTCATAAAAGACACTGGTCGCCCCGACATACAAGGACAGACACGTGATATGTAGTGCTATGGGTTTCCGGGGTGTAGTCGTAAACAGCTATATGGATCATTATCATTCGTATGTCGAGAACCTATTCAAGAGAAAAGACGAAAGGTACACAGAGAAGGTAAGTGAGGAGTATGGGTGATGTTTGTTGAAGAGACCGGTGCAGAAAAAAGAGGTGTAGTTTTGATTTCTTTCTTCACGGTGTTCTAAATTCCTTTTATCGCAGGAGGTGTTGGAATCGAAGTGCTTCCCGAATTGCCCGGAGGCCACTCAAGCTGCTTTGAAGGAGGCCGCCAACGACGCTTGTGATGAAGAGCAGAAGAGGAAGAAGAAGAAATTTTAGGCGGTTTGTGTTGATGTGGTAGTGGACACATGTGACTTGAGTGAGAAAGAAAATCTCCTCAGTGGGAGAAAAGCTAGATCTCTATCGTGTGACACAGTGGATTCTGTAGAAAAGCGTAACAGAAACAAGAAACAGGAAACCCGAACTTGAACAATGAGAGAGACATGAATACATTCATAACTGCTCATTCTTTGCATGTAAGTACCAGAATTCCAAGGAAAAGACATTGTGAGAACGAATGGAATGGCTTCAGTGCATTAAGAAGGCGGAGAATCGCAGATAACGGCAGCGGTGGAAGAAAGTACGGGGAGGGAACACACGTCATTTAAGGAGGTGGACTGCCAAGAACTCAGAAGGATTTGGGCGAAACGGTACGCGTGAGAAGGGACGGAATCTGAAAGTACTGGAGCGTGATGGACACGACGCCAGCAAGTAGCCAAGTTGAGATTGAAGAAGAAAGTCGACTTTTTGGCTTGAAGTGAAGAGTTATGTCGGCGGAAAACTGACAGGGGGGAGGAAGATATAGCGGCCTACAAGTTCAAGCTGTTAATCATGTACTATGCGAATCTGAAACTTCCGTGTCTTGTGCATCTGTGCACAAATCATTCTACTGTCCAAGCGGCGAACACTCGCTCGCGTCCTTTCCTTTCGTTCATATGTATGATCATGTTTCTGTACACGATAGCCAAGTGCACATCTGGTGTTCCTTTCAAGAGAAAAGCAGTTCCGCATACAATATTGAATGCACACCACCTGTTGTGCGTCGGTTCGAGGGAGGCGTCGAACCTGTTCTCGCCAGTATATATTGTTTTCAGTACCTACTGTAATACCGATTATTCCAGGGGCCGCTGCCAGTCGGGACAGCTATTTCCGCTCCGGGATATTACGAGACGTGTACCCTCTGCGAGTCGAGCTGCGCGACTCGAAGCTACTCTTTGCTTGTCTTGCCATTCGCCAGTCCCTATGCCTCGGGGAGCACAACACGTTTCCAGGGATGTCGATCAGCCATGAGATTGTACGTCCTTGGCGAGGTGCGACGCTGTTTCAGATGTCCACCGCTTGACCGTGTTGTGCTGGTATGCCTGTGTGAAGACAAGCGTCGCTTAGTCGACGCTCACATCCGGAAGGCCATTGAAGTTTGTTGAGGCTGCTATTGTGGTCTCTTCTTAACCGCGCCACCAACCGCTCACACGGTACGAGGTGCACCTCTCTCCCGTGTAAAACGTACTCTATCGAAACCGGTGCTTGCTAAAAATGACCAGGTGGTTTAGTACAGCCGCGCGCTTGAGCCAAAGTGCTAGGGACCTCTGTCGACATGGGGAGGCCTTTCCCCTACTAACACTATTTGGGCTAAAGAGACTGGCGGTGTGCCAAGTGCTTAAGCTCCTCGTGGTAAAGGGCACGAAGCGTCTGCTAGCTGAAATGACGAAATGGTCGGAAGAGGAGGGGTGCGTGTCACAGGCTAGTTCACTGTTGTTGCCAGCGTCGAGCTGCAAGAGACCGTTGTGACTTAGGATGGAGTCTACTGGCAGCGTTGCATCTCGACACTCAGTGAAATTGTTCAGTCTGTTACTCGGACCAGCCGTCGGGCGGCTGACCATGCGTTGCGTTGCCAAGCGCAGGTATGGAAGTCGGTCCCGGCAACTAGACCTCGGCTGTTCGCTGACCGGCAGCCGTGTCTGTCGAGGGTAAGGGCTCGGGGTCTCTGAACGCCAGTTTAGCTGTTTTGATCTGCGCGTGGAGGGAACAAAAGGTGAATGAGGGCAGTATCGAAGAGAGCCTGAAACTCCCCTTACTATAAGGGTCACACGTGAGAGTGATGCTTGGCCGGAAAAGTATCGGTGTAGTCCCAGATTGTCTTTGGCGGTGGTTCTCTCTGTAACTGTTTCTTAAACACCCTGTGTACCACGAAAGGCGCCTCTTCTCGAAATCTGTATTCGCGCCTTAGTTGCATTGATATATTGTTGTGTGGTGGATGCGGAATGTTGCGGAAGCCGCTCGCCCGCACGCTTCACTTGCGACACCCAGGCAAGAGCAACTATATTTGGGCGTTCAGGATGCCCCGATAACCTGGGGCATCAACGCCTAGACAGGTCCTGACAACCCGGCAACTGCTGTGTCCGCCTATGAGCAGGACTGGTTTTCGCCTGGCACCGGGAGGGTGTTCGCTACCACACAAAAGAGGTGACTCTTTACTGTGAGCACTCCTCCGCATCCGGTGATCATTGGAGCATTCGCTTCACGGGAAGTCAACAAGCAGGCATTGACAAACACACAACCAAGCCAGGGTCCAAGAAACACACAAATACCTGAATTCTGGACAGCGCCCTGGCATCTCTCACCGATACATACGACAGCCCAGTGGAACTATCGCAGGGGTACCGAGTACGTGGCGTAGTTTTACTCAGCCTCGTAACGGATATGACACGCACGTACGTGCTTTCAAAGGGAGTAGCATGCGGGAGGTATGCTTCCACTATATAGTGTCTCATACAACTCTTGGATTCAAATGGGCAATAGGCTAGCACGAAGAAGTGGCAAACTACAGCGGCAGAATGCTTACCTGGGTCGGAGAAGGCTGCCTACCCAGACAGAGTTCGCCAGACCAACAAGTATGCAGCGGACACGCAGTATCCGCTTTGTCGTTATAGATGGCCACTTTGCGATGTTTTTGACGGCTTTGAATTGTCAACGCTGTCTGCTGATGCTCGCGTGTCGCTCGACGCCGAGATGGCGACGCGTACCGCCGCGGCTTCAGACTAGTTTTGCGAAAAGTCTATTCAGCATGCTAGGGTACGAGAGCTCTCGGTATTAGGGCTCTCAGCCTGGTCCCAAGAGGGTAGGTAGATCACAGCCCGGAGAAGATTGTCAAGTCCGTTGTACCCAATGCTGCATAGGCCAGGAAGTAAATCTTTTAGCTGGCTTTCACCTGTTGGTTGGCTCCGCTTCTCCGTCAGAGGACGAGCAGAGGCCTTGAGGACCTTGGGAAAGGTGAGAGCCGGTACCCGTGTATTTCTTTAGCCTTGAGTGCTCTCGACACTTCCTCTCCTGGCGAAGACGGACGCTTCATTGTTTTTTCATTGTTGTTCGCTCAAAATGGACGCGACTTACTTGCGTGTGTGACCCGCGTGCTGCAAGCAAAGAGAAGCGACTCAGGAGCGGTTCATACCCGATGCAAAACAAGAGGACATCGTCCGGCTGAGAAGTGTCCAGTCTGGAGACAACGAAGGGGGCCCGCTGTATCTTCGCTGACAGGCTACCCCACGACTCCGAGAAATGACCAGCGGGCGGAACTAGAGCTCGTAGTGTCAGCAAACCAAATCTCATGACAAAAGTCAGTTTGTTGCATGCTGCGAGTCTGCGTGAAGCTCATTTTCTCGAAACGGCTACTTACTTCCAACACATGGCCGATAGCTTCTTCGCCTTGCTGGCCGAGCATGGTGGTCAGGGCGAGTGCAGTTCCCAAGCCCTGGTCAAGAAGAAGGCGCAGGTTCGTCAAAGTTTCTGTCATCACTACGGCGGCAGCCGAGAAGGGCATTGTTTCGGAGTATTACGGTGATCTGCACAACGTCCCTGTGCGGGTCCGGATGCGTTCTCATGATGGACGCGCCTAGAGATGTGGGTATTTTTCAAGAACCAGCGAGCCGACTTAAATATAAGCTAGGGAGAACGTCCAAAGACAGGCAAATTCTGTCTACCCGCTCGTCATTTTTGCCGACGTTCTACATGCAGCATGTCAAGCTGTACGCGACTGAGCACCGAGCACTCACCGGGTCGTGCACACTAGCAACCATAGGATCGCAGCTCGTTACCTCGGTCTTTTCACAGCCTGGACAGCCAGATCTTTTTCTTCCGACGCCGGGAGCTACAGGAGCTTCCACCTTTGCCAGGGAGCGAAACACAGCTAGCGGTATTACCTCCGGGCACGTGCCCGACTTGGTTCGCGCTTCATGGTCCCTGTAAGGAGTGACTGCGTATACTGTGCTTCAGCTTGCGCTGGAAATCTGCAGTTACCAGTTTATCTACAGAAACTGGACAGGCACTACGGCGCTCTCCTTCCTCGACGGCACCTGGTCTACCCTCTACGGTCTTTCGTGGATATCCTGTCGTGTGTGAGCCCGAGAACGGAAGCGGCTCTGTTGGGATAGGCTTTTACTGTACCTTGGCAATTTGTTCCCCTCTTTCTGCTTGGGATGGGCTTTTACTGTACCTTGGCAATTTGTTCCCCTCTTTCTGCTTGGGCCTCCATAGCGTGGACCGCCTGCAGGGAGAATTCCCATGTGGCAAACCCTTCGATCTGACGTAGCCCCTGCAGTGAAAAAGAGGACACGTCAGCCGGCGTCGAGCTCCGGTGCTCTTGGCGAGATGCTGGTGGCCGGTGCGCCTGTTAGCCTAATCTGATGTCTTCTTTCTTCAGTGACTGTTTCTGCGAGGCTCGCATCGAGCCCCCGTTTCTTTCTCTTTGGTTCCGCTTTGGACTCCTCCCGGTCGTTCACGGGTCGAATGCCTGCCCTGCCTCCTCGGCGCGGAGTGCTGACTTGGCGCGCACGGCATCCCTCGCACCCGTGTTCTTACTTACCTCTTCATTTGGTGTCTTTGGCTCCTTGCATTCGCATATGGCGTTGTTCATGTTTTTGCCCGGAATAACGAGGGTGTGGTGGAAAATCCAGAAATCCCTTGTTTCCGTCAACACCAGTCCGCAGTTATCATCGTCATCTTCCCCGAGTGCTGAAGAAGATTGTGAGTAGCGATCGCGAATGGCATCTCCTTTAAGGGCGTAGCTTGTAGTGACACACAGCGAGTTCACCATTGAAACAAAGTGGGCCCGGCATTGTTTATCCTTCTCGTGGTTATTCAAGTACGGTCTGAGCCAGTGACACAAGCACGTGGGCAACAGAGGGGGGAGCCTTAGTAAATGTGTAGCCAGGCTGCCGTAATAGCAGTTGCATCTCGCCTTGTCTGTGTCGGGGAGAGTTTGGAGGCGCCCCTGTCAAGACAGCCGCCTCTCCGTACCAGGATTGCTGGCAAAAAGTAGGCTGATGCAGACACGAACTCAAGCAGTTGCTCGTCACAGCTTCTCCGCATGCCATACATACCTGATCCTTGAGTGCACACTCAGAAGTAGCCTACGTTCTTCGAAGACACAGGAAACCATGATATCTCTGCGAAGCCCGCCCAGGATTTGTCCAGGTAGGCGCCGTCACTCATGCGTGGGATGAAAGCCCGGTTGGCCGGGCCGCAAACTCTTTATAGGAAACACGTGTGATCTGGGCGGGGCAGCGCAAGTGAGCTAAAGCCTAAACCCTAAGGGGGCGAGGACTCACGGTCTTTCCTTCCATTTGTCCGCGGCATTTTCTGGGACGCAGCAAGTCATTCCCTCTGAGGCACAGTTGACTGTCGGTTTCTCCATCCCGGGAGGCGGCGGCAGTTCTTGTTTTTGCTGGCCTAGAACCGGCAACTGCAGGTGCTTCATTCCGCGGTTGCGGAAGAACCCCGAAGCGTACAGTTGCTGGCCTGCATCTAGCAATTGCTGTAGAGGGAAAGCTTGCATGAGTGCATTGCCAGCTTGCATGAGCCCCTGAGTTGTTTGAAGTAGCGAACCCGCTGTCGTGGCTACCGGGGTAGTGATTGTCGGGAGGGGGGCCAAGGCTGAGAAGGCTGTTAGTTGGGGCGGAGGGGGGATACCCGCCGCTACAGGTGGGACAGTTGCAGGCAAGAAGCCCGAGGGGGCTTGGGCTCCAACGATCGTTGCTTGAGCTTGAGGAATGGTGTAGCCGGGTGGCATCGCACTTATCGCCGCTGAAGGCGCATATACTTGCTGCCCGTACAGCCGCCCGCCTGCCGAGTTCACTGCCGCCGGTCCTACTGGCGGACTTTGCATTACGGGAGCAGGCGGTGGGTGATTAGCAGCCAGAAATCCACCAGGTGCTGTTGTAACTGGAGATACTGTTTGAAACGACGGGCTCTCTCCTGGGGGCGGTGGTAGCCCCATGTTTGTGGTCCCCTGTGGCATACCGTTCGCGATGGGTGCTGGAGCCGTGGGGGTGTAGACAATTGCTTGAGGAACGCCCGCTTGGCTGGTGGCGGGACTATACGCACTCTCTAGGGCCTTCTGATGCATAGCAAGTGAAGGTGAATAAAAGTGTGCAGCGGACATTTCCTCGGCAGGCCTCATTGCTGAATCACCCGGGTCGACAGCAAGCCTCGCCGCGGCAGCAGCACTCGAGGTAGCAGCGACAGCCCCCGTCGCACCACCAGCGCTCCTATTGACAGGATTAGGGCCCAAGCTGCCACTTTTTTCATACCCCGATTGCTGACCTTCTTGCTTCAGCTCATTCGGTCTCTGGCTTTGCGTTGCTTGGACAGCTTGAGACTCGCCACGCCCCGAAGTTACTGACGGAGGCTCAGCCCCACTACCTATGTTGGCAACTCGTGTGGCATTTTCCCCCGCTCCTTGGGGTTCTGCCCCACCAGAGGGTGAAGGCTGACCCGCCAACGTCCCGGATTGGGCTGGGCTAGACTGACCTGTGTCTTTCCGCCCCGCTTGCGATGTTGCCGCCGAAGAGACGGTCTGGGTCTGCTGTTGTCCGTATAGCTGTGCTGCTGAATCGCTGTGGATCTCCCCTGGACCCTGCTCCACTATGGAACAGGTGATGGGTGCAGACACGTAACCTGGGGCAGCGACAACACCCTCGATAGCGGCATACCGGTAGCACAGTCCAACTGCTGGCAGGTACGAGATAAAAGCACACGGAGCAACTGGCTGACGTGGCCCTAGCTTTCGCGGATCTTCAGAGCTTAAGCTTCTCCCGTCTGCAACTTCCGAATCTGTAGAGTCCTGGCTGAAGGTGTTCACAGCCGTATTGGTCGAATTCTCTGAATCTTCGTCGCTGCTGCTGAAGCTCTCATTAGTCACACCCTGGCCTTTCACACGGTCACTCTCAACATAACTGCTTTGAGAATCTACTTGCTCCTCGGTTGCAAGCCTTCTGCTGGCAGCATTTTGGTACTCAGATCCGAACGCAGCCGCAGCGGCCCGGCACGCGGCTTGGCATATACTGAGCGAACTGCGACGGTCCACGACGTTAGCTAAGCCCTTATACCGGACGTTTTCCTGGATACAGTGCTCCTGCACACCGAGGAGAGAAAGTAACTGGTCGAGCGCTGAGGGCATCATAGACACGCTAGAGTTGGACGGAAGTGCAAAGGCCGGGGGAAGTGAAAGAACAGACGGAGAAAGTGACGAGAACGAAGGCGGAACGGACACCGTGGCCAGCCGCCGCACGGATGTAGGGGTCAACTCGGTGCTTACAACGGTTTCGCCCTGAGATTTCATTTCTTCTGTGCTCTCCTTGGCCTGCTCTTGCTCCGCCTTCTCCACCAGGGCCCTCTCGACTGTGTGCTCCTCAGACTCCGGGCCGGGTGGAGGCTGTTGACCCTTCTTCTGTTTTACACCATGGTCCGCTGCCTCTTCACCATCTTGTCGCGTCGCAGTCGTTTCGGTGATGCCCTCAGAATCCTGTGCGTGATCAGGAAGCCCCAGATCTCGCCTCTTACGGTGTTTGGCTTTCCTGTCTGCTCCGTGGTGGCGGCTCTTCTTCAGTTCGTTGGTGTGCTTGTCAGTTTTCGTTGGTCCTGTGGGGTTGTTTGCCGAAAGCTTGGAGTCTTCCTTGTTCGTATCCCCCGCGGGTGTGCGTTGAAATTCAGGCTCGTCGCCTGGTACGCTTGTCCCGCTAGGTTCAGTTTCCTTCGCTGGCCTTTCCTCAGCATTTCGTGCTGTGTCTTCCGATGCCGAGTCGATACCCATAGCTCTCGCACTGTGACTTTCAGGGGCCGTGCCGCGATGCGAAAAACCTCNNAACCTCTAGCGTGGTGCGCCTTTTTCCTGTCGTCCTTCTTTAGGAGATGTCGAGGAGTGCTTACAAAAAGAGTCTCGAGAGCAGAGCTTGCTTTTGAAGTGTGTTCTAGCGGTCCCTCCAAGTCAAAAACTGGAGCGTCGGGAGAAGTATGACTGCCAACGGTGGATGCACCGACTATGGGGCCTCGCGCATAAAGCAGATGAACCGCATCCGGGGTTGTCGTACCTTTGTCTGGTGTGAGGGCTTGTGTGTGCTCCTGAAGACTGTTGAGCACTAACCTCTGTTCTTTCTGTTGGCGCGGCGCTGCTTGTTGTTGCTGCTGCTGCTGCAAAGCGCTTTCTTGCTCCCCCTTGCCCATCGGCTGCTGTCCCTGGTGATCTGAAGGCTGCACTCCTCTCTCTTGTTGCTGTATACCTTGGACTTTCTGCTCTGACTGCTGGGATCCGTGCTGTACTGCAGGATGCGACTGCCCGGCTAGATACTGTTGCTGTCGTAGGAATTGTTCTTGAATGTGTCTCTGCTGATGCTGTTGGGCTAATTGCTTCTGAGACATTTGTTGCTGAATGGCCTGTTGCTGCATCACCTGCTGTGGGTTGAGTTGCGGTCGTGGATGTTGGGACAGTTGAGCTTCCAGTAGCTGTGCCTGCTTTAGAAGCATCTCCTCATGTCCGTGTCCTTGCTGGCCTGTACGTTGTGTCTGTTCACCGGCCTGGTGCATCGCAGAGCTCTCGTGCGACGGCTGCTCTCCCTGGTTTTGACGGGAAGATGCTGAGCGCTCTTGCAGTATGGAAAGTTGCTCCCTCTGCAGATCCGCCAAAAACTGCTGTTCGCGCTGCTGCCGCTGTAAGGCTGCCTTCATGCTCGCTTCTCGCTCTTCTTGAGCTGCTAGCTGCTGCTGATCTGCGTCCCTATACATGGAGGCCCGCTGGTACATCTCCATGATTCGCCGCTGGAGCGGCTGAAAGAACGGAAACTGTCGAAGACCAAGAATGCCTCGGCTTTGGTTCTTTACGAAATTCACCGCGCTGTCAAAGCCCAGATTCAACACGCTCGATAGTGCTTCCATTGCGTCAATTTGTTCCTTGGTAAGCAGGGACCGAAGATCAATTATCTCCTGTGGAAGATCTAAAGCGCCCTCGACTGCCTTACCGCCCGCCTCTGCTACAGCTGCAGAGAGGTTCGGTTGTGTTTCGGCCGGTTTCTTCGGGGTCTTCTTCTCTTGGCTGGCTCGTGGACTGCCGCTAGGCGGAGGCGAGAATAAGCCCATGCCTTCCAGTAGCTCTGTGTTCTTGCTTATACTGGGGTTCCCCTCTTTCTGAGCTGCTTCGATCGTCGGCTTGAGTCTCGGGGTGCCAGCAGCCGCTGCGTGATTCAGCGTGTCAGTTGCTTCTTCCAAGCTGTTCACAAACTGCGCAAGAGTGTCATTCGGGTGTGATCTGCGGTAAGCGGCGAAGTCTAGAAGTGCCTTGGTTGCGACTTCGCTGCCAGCGTACAGCTTTTCATTCAGGGCCTGGAGGCCGTAAAGGAATGAAGCTGTTTGCTGAGCTGCCGGATTAACCACTCCGGTAATAGCAGCCCGAAGAGTGTTGTCTACAAGTGAGGTCGCCTGGTTAAGAGTAGACCCAACTGCCGTATTGACCGTTTCCGCTAACACATCTGGAGTTGGGGGCGCTGCGGCCAGGAAAGCATTTAGTGGTACGGGGGGCGAGGGTGAAGGAGCACCTCCGAAGTGCACAGGATAGTTTGGAGAAAACTGGGAATTTCCTGGCATGTAGGAATAGTAATCAGCGTTGGTAGGAGGTCGCTGTTGCGCCCGTGGATTCAGGGGGGCGCTGGGGACTGCGTAGGGAGGGGGAGCGGGACCGTAGATGGAAGGCATGCCAACCGGGACATTTGTGGCAGGAGGGTACGAGTGCGGGAACTGTGGACTAGGAGTTGCGGATGAAGACGGTGGACCAGAAGTGTAGGGGTCAGAGGGCGTAGAATAAGAATACTGGGCGCGTGGCGGGGGATTCGCTGCTGCTGCAGCAGACACTACTTGTTCCCTGGAAGGTGCTATTGATGTGCCTGCCGCGGGAGGATAGTAATACGGAGATGACGACAAAGAGGCCGGCGGTGAGAAAGGGTGATTTTGCGCGTAGGGCGAAGGGGGGACGGAGACCTGGAAAGATGTCGGAGCAGAGGAAGAGGGAGGGGCCGGTGGGGGACGCTGAATAGGAGGCGGGGAGGAAAAATGTGTTTCAGGTGAAGGAGTGGGACGTGCTGTTGGAGTAGGCGCCTGCTGCGGCGGAGAGCTCTGAGGTGGCTGGGGTGTACTTCGTGGCCGTTCACGCATGGCAGCAGTGCCTGCACTTTGTGTTTCGCCTGTGAGAAACATGTCTTTAGGTGATGCGGGCGAGGCTGCAGGCATGCCTCCCTCATGGCGCTTCTGTTCACTGGTTGGTCCGCTGCTGTCAGTACGATTTCTGGGGGAGGAAGATGACGCCACAAAACTGCGAGGCTGAGGTGCAGAGGTGGCTCTCATGATCTCGGCGAGTAGAAGCCCGTGCATCTCAGGCGGGAGCTGGCGAGCGGTGTCGATGAAAGCCTGCCGATGTTGAGGTTGCAACAAAGCTACGGCCTCGAGAGGCACGCCCAGTGAATTTGACGATGAAGGTGAGGAGGCAACCGCTGCTTGCAACTGCGGAGGAAGAGGAGGTTGCGGCTCCCCTGGGGTAGGAATGGGTTTCTGATATGTCCGATCTCCCTGCGCACCGCCCCTTCGCTGCTCAACAACTCCGTTTCTTTGTAAATTCCTGGTAGACTCTTTCGCTGACGCCTTCAGCTGTGTCGGTGTTTCCTCGTTTTTCGTTTCTTGTTGACTCTCTGTAGTAATGCTGTGATTCTGCCCTTGGGGCGCTTCCACAGAAGCGGGTGATGCCCTTACTTCTGTTACGCTGGCACTGCTGTGCTCCGGGAGATCCGACTCCTCTCTAAACTGCTGATTGTCCTGAGGAGAAAAGTTGGAAAGCATTTGCCTCTCCTCGGCTTGACCTGTGCCTCGTCCGTTTACCCCATACAGACTTATGTTTGCAGTTTGTCCTGCCATGCCTGCTTCATTGCCAAGGGTGGCTGCGTCGGAACGTGGACTGCGCCCTGTGACTGACCCTGCATTGCCGCCTAGAGGGCCAGTGGAGGCAACAGCTTGAGTAGAATGACGAGGCAGCACTGGCGATGCCATGCCACTCACAGCAACAGCGGCGGAACAACAGAGGACCAGCACGCAAATGCATTGACGGGGTGTTTTCACTGGACAGCCCAAAGCGCGACGTGGCGATGAAGGTTCTCTGGAGGAAGACGCCCACTTCCAGCCTGCGGACTGGTCCCTCGGGGGCCCGGCTGCAAGGTTAGGGGAGACAGGCCCCATATTGCTTCTGTAGAGGTCGCTGTTCTGAGCCTTGGCGACGTACTTTGCAGGCAGGGCGGTACTACGAGAGGGCAGCGTCAACACAAGCACGCGGACCTGCAATCCAGCGTGACGGCCGTCATTCGGTTACAAAGGATTACGAAAAGAGTTTCCGAAGCGCCTAGATCACCTGATTCACGACTCAACAGCACTAAGCTGTCGGGAACTGGAAAAAAGCAGGGATCGGTGACAAAGAATAACTCTGAACAACAAACCAAGCTTTTCACACTTTCTAACGTCTTGAAAAGGAACTACCTTACAATAGACGGAGTTCAAGATGGCTCTTCGAGCCTTGTGAACGTAGAAAAGTAGGTAAAAAATCAGTGAAACACTACTTTCTCGGGAACCTGGCTTCTGCGGGCACTTGGCCAGGGACTACGGAGTAACCTTGGTTTGTCATTGAAGACCTGTGGTCACTAAAAAGTGGTAAGATCTGTCGTAAACGAGCACTTTGTATTCTGCCAAAATACATTCCCTCGTTGTGAGTCCGCAGGCAAGGGTGGGTTCAACTGCGCTAAAGTAGCTCGCGGGAGTCACGCGTTCCCTGGGGGTGAGCAGTTGGACAAAAATTGGGGGAGGCTTTACGTAACTCCTGCTCTCTCGGATCGTTATCCCCTTTTTCGAGAATTTTTCAGGAGGTACCGGAGCCCGGTGCGGGTGGTGCTGCAGATCATCATCACTATTCTGTAAGCACAATGAAGAAAGGACAAAAATGGCCGAAGGGAGAGGCGCCATAGAGTAAAAAGCCCGTTCCGCTGTTCCCTATCTTTTCGGGGGCCTACGTAGACAAAGACTGTGGTGCCACAGTGCTCGTCCTACTGCAATGGTGTTGCGTCAGCCGTGTTTTTGAACGTGTTCCCGCACTGCGGTCTCCTACCCTCTGTCAAATGCCGTACCCGTACGGGCTGGGAGCGACTACTGAGATGACCTTACAAAATCCAGTCCAGCTCAGTGACTCGCAAGGAAGGCCGCCCACTGCGGCTACCACGTAAACCGCAGAAGGAGAGAACTGCCCTGATTTTGTCGTAAGTGCGGTGAAGCAAAGGCCGCCGCTGGACGGGCTGTACGCTGCAGTCCGGTACCTTTCTGCATCGAGGAACGTGAGCTTGGTGTCTGGCAGGGCTGCGGGCCGAAAAAAAAAGGACGAAGGGTACGACACAGTGCAGGCACACTAGCTTGGGAAACCGGGCGTTTCGCGGCGCTGGGAGGGCTATTGGGTCTCGATTACTTGTTTGTGTGCTGACAGTCATGTCCCGGTAAAGATGCAAGCCAGCCGTGAGCTGGCGTTGACCGGCGCGGTGAACCAATAGCGAAGTTACCCGAACTGACGTTGGAGTCGGAAGGAAAACTATAGGCTCATTGCTGAGTCGCAGGTAGACTTACTACGGTGTGGTCGGCTGCCCGCCGGGTCTTACTCCGAAGCCGTTTAGAGAACCCCAGCGGGTCCTATGAGGACTAGGCAGGCTTGCCTGTAAGATCCTTCTGCAAAAACCAACGGCGGCTCCCCCTCCGCGGAGCCCGGAACAAACTGAACCAGCGGCGTCGAGCGCAGTGTAACTCTTCCCAAAAGTGAGTCCGTCGCTTCTGCTCTTCGGCCCCCGTGTGTCCCGAGCAGAAACCAGTGCCGGGAGGCAGTCCGGAGATGAGGCGAGGACCTACGATCGCGAACTCAATCTGTTGTCCGCAGTAGAGACCTAACTCTACGAAGCTTGGAGAGAGGAGAGCAGCACGGTGCTGCTCAGGGAACTGACCCTGGTGCTACATCCAGAGGCCTGCAGCAGAAACCTCGCCAATTGTTCCGTGCTGAGTAAGGAGGACTGGCCAAAAGTTCAGAGACCATTCACGCGGAAGCAACTGTCGTGAGACTAGCGCACGCAGTTTTCAGTGCTACGGATCCCTCCCCTCAGTGTACTGCGTGATCGCAAGGCCATGTCCAAAGATATGAGTGGAATTATCTCGCCCCTGGCACCAAAAGGATATGGTCTCTGTCGCCGCACTTCCGAGTAGTTCCACCCCCCAGTTTGCCTCGTGCAGGATGAGGTCTCGCGCCTCGGCGCGCCACTCGCCCAAGGCCCATTTTCTGTCAGCCAGAGACAAGTTTTTGGCAGTCGGGGGCGTTGTGAAGGAAATTCACAGTGGCGGCTGCCGCAGTGTTCCTGAGTGTGCTACTCCTCAGTTGTACTACCAACCCCCAGAAGACGGAAGTCGCTGTTTGTCTGCTACCCCACTCGGAGGCTGGTGGCATCTGCACAGGTCGAGTAGCAGTGCCGTTCACATACTGCATACTAAGTCGTGAACGCAGGGGACACGGTGGACGGTGATTCAAGAAAGTGACGGTGGGGGTAGAAGTCTCCGCTCAAACCGAAGTGGGGGAAACAACGCGGAAAGTTAGCCCCGCATCACTCTTCTCAGCAAGGCGGTGTCACGGTTCGAGTTGCGGAGCGGTAGTCCGCTTCCGGTGCGACCCCGGGGTGCCGGAAGGGTCTGCAGTTGCACTGCCGAAATAGTGAGCATTCCCCAGACTCCCTTTTCTTGCTTGAGGGAGAGCCTCCGCAGAGAAGGGTGTCAACCGAGTGCGCGATTTCATCTTCCTTCTCGTTGCTTCAGATTGTTGCGCGTCCCGTGGAGGTTCACTTCACAGCCGTACGCGGCGTCGATTCGCCAGACACCGGCTGGCTGAAAAACTATGGTGAATTGCATAAGAACATCTGTTCTTCCTGCCAACCTCCGCAAGCAGAAAAGCTTCAGACACCGAGATTTCCATAGTGACTACACGCAACATCCGAGGTCTGGACCAATCACGGCGAGATAAAAAAAGCCAACGCTCGGGACACGGACGACCACCGAGCTCGACTTTTCGCTGTCCGCGTTCTGTTGAGTGCGGGTCAACCCGTGGGTAGAACTTCAGAGAAAGCTCGAACTCGCTTTGTTTGTCTTTTTCTGTTTGTTTGGATGGGTGTGCGACGATTTTTTCTTTGCATCATGGTTTTCAACCGATGCGGGTAAGAGATACACGTGGGCGCAGCCGCGCCATTAACGTCCACTCACTGGCCCCAGCCCCGGCCATCGTTTGTTTCTTCCTGCTAACCATAGCTCCTGTTTTTCTGGGGTAGCTTCCGCCTCGAATGCTACTTAAATCTCTTTTTCTCATGCTTCCTCGGGGTCTTCCTGATCTGTGGATTCATTTGCAGACAACTTCTCACTTCAGTGCCTGTCAACTCTGCATCACCCCCAGTCGAAACTTTCCTTGAAAGAACGCGCGTCGAGCTCGCGCAGATCCGCTTCCCGATTTCTCGGATCCCTCCCTTTGGCCTCAGGTGGATATAGTTTCACTGCTGCTTCTCCTGTCTGGCTTGTGTGTTTCCTCGGACTCATACCACCCAGTCACACGCATGTTGGGGCTGCAGCCGGCCTTTCGTGCTGTCTCGTTCTCGTCCCGCCTTTGCAGGCTTCTCCACTTCGTTGTGTTCTGCACTTTTTTCTGATGCATCTCTGCCGTGGTCTCCGCTCCCGACTGCTGCGCTGATAATTCATTCTTCATATCCTCTGGCCCGGAGAGGCACGGCTCGTCTGGGTTTACCGCCTGATTTCTTTACTCTTCCGCCAGCGTCGAGTTCCTGTTCTCAGTTTTCGCTGGCATCGGCCATCTGTTTCAGTTTCCCTCTAGCGGCTACTTCGCAGCTTTTGTCTGTAGTGCGATATTTTCATCTCCAGCTCCGGCTAAGCTGCCTGAAGTCCTTCTTCAGTGGAAGCTTGTGTCGGAGTTTCCTTTTTCTGGTGGCATTTGAGGGCCCCAACATTTTTCTCTTCCTCACCTCGTGGGGAGTGTCTTGTTCTTTGGGTGCAACGACGTCTCCTAGTCTCGATGGTTTTTCCTACTTGACTGCCTAGGCGGCTATACATGTGAATGATCGGTATACCTTCCTACTCTCCGGGATCTTTTTCCAGCTCCGATGGCGGCTGCAGCTTCGTCAGCGGCGACCTTAGGTGGCTCAGGCTCGCCGTGGAGGGCGGCGGGAAGCAGTCTTCTTCCGCCAACTGCGGGAGGAATTGGAACTCCTACTGCCTCGTTTCCTGGTTCTTTCCAGCGCGCCGGTCCTTCGCCGCCCCCTCCTCATGTGACCCCTCCACCAGTTCCCACTACTCTGCATGCGCCGCCTTTCATACCGGGACTGCGTCCTAGTGCGCCTTCAGCAGCTGCAATAGGGATGCCTTCTTTATCTGGGGCAGGTCCCTGGCCATGGCCAGATGGAGTTTCTCCGTTCCCGTCACAGCAACAGCAGCAGACAGTTTTACCGCCGTCGCAGTTAACAGTAGCGAACGCGGAGATAGCCGCTCTTGTAGACTTGGTAAGGATGGACCCTTGAATGAAAGCATCATCTCAGGTTTCTCTTTTCTATGCTAACGCTTTCCCAATGTGGAAGTACACGGCTTTTTTCTCGTGTTTCCTTTTCGGACGTGCATCTGAGAAGCACTGGTGATGTTTTACATGTGAATCCGACAGAGCTCCTTTCCCCAGGGCTGGACCCGATAACGTCCTCTTTCTCCTTACCACAGGTGGCGTGTTGATTTCTCATGGCTAGAAGAGCCACACTACACACACACACACCACAAGACACATGTGTTTCTCATGTGAGACTACGCAGCGTCGCTTTGGCTTCCGAATAGGGAAAAAGCAAGGTTGGGTTTTTGTTCATTCTTTCTTCTTGGGATTGCTGGAGTTCCACAGAGTTACCAGTAGTCACCCGTGTGATTCCCGAGTGTCATATTACGCACGTTTTGCTCAGATGTGACAACGTCCAAGAAAGCAAAGAGAAAGGGGACATCACAGCTTGCTTGATAAGGACAGTAACGGCATTTATAACGTCTTGGGGTGGATGCTTTTTGTGCCTGCAGTATCAGCAGCAGCTCGCGGAAATCAACGCGGAGCATAGCCTTCTTTTAGTAAGTTAAAACTTGAACGTTACGCTGCCTTTTTCTGCGTCTGTGGTCTGCCTGCATACGATCACCCCGTCTTTGCACACGGGTAGGCAGGCTCTCGCTTTACACATCCTTCGGTACACGGTAGATGCCCCAGCGTGCCTCTGGTTTCCTCGGTAGCAGAGAGGAGGGGTAGACATGCGTCAGCCTGCATGGCCGCATCTTTCGGAGGCACTGTGTCCACCGTTCTGTAATTTGTTCTGAGCTCACTCGGGTAACTGGCAGTGGCCGCAGAGCAGCAGCGGGCTGTTGTATGTTTCTTTTGTATACATCTCGGTGTACGGGTACCACTACACTAGGACACATGCGCGACGAATCGAGCTGGCGAAACTGCACCTGTCCTTCTCGTCCTCGTAGAAGTAATCCTTGCGTCAAGTGCATTTGTCACTGCAGGAGGACCAGGCAAAGCTAGCTGCGTTCATCGCCCCGTATCTTGATTCCGACGGTCGAGTGATTGGGGAGTTCGACGATACCGTGCTTCTCTTCAAGCAGGGCTTGGATCTTCGTCTACTGGAGTATGAAGAAGATTGCCGTCGTATTCAGGTATGATTGTTCAAGTACCACCTGCGTTGTCTTGTTGGTCTCGAGCCCCTTTCCCATCGTCGAGAGGTCTATATCTGCAAACCCCTCTTCCCTGAGGAACCGGATTAGCACACCGGACCCCGGTCGTTGTGAAGGGAGGCGAGGGGGATGTCCGCGAAGTGTTTTTTTGCCGACTACGCGGGCGACCATTTCGCAGCTGTACAATTTTTGTTGCTGAGGAGCATATCCAGCGAGCCAAACGACATCTGTCTTTGTGTGTATCTGTTGTGCTGGTGAAGAGTACACTTGGCTGTGTGATGCGGGATTTCTCTGTTCGAAGCGTGAAGGGTTCTGCACTTCATAGAGAAACCAGATCTCGCACCTTGGCACGCATGGAATGTCAGGTTTCAGGTCTAATAATGATGAGGATTTCGGACGTGCAAACTCGAGTGCTTTGATACAAAATCCACTAGACCTCGGTACGGTCCTTGTAGATGTCTTCTATGGGTCGCATGCTGTTGCCGTCCATTTTCGACTGCTACTGCGAAGGACTCCACGAGCCTTTTCATTCTCGCCGCCGCATGATGTCTTTTTGATTCTCTTCAGCAAACCGAAAGGCGTCTGCAACGAAAAATTGACGACGTTTGCCTTCGGTATGAGTCCATGGTCATGGAAGCGCACGGTAAGCCTGAGATTTGACATGGGTAGGGTGGCACCGTTCCAGGTGGGCCGCACATATAACGTATCAGTTGAACTAACTCGTGCTGGGCTCCTGCTGCATCTCCTGTTGTCTCAGGCTTTGCAGAGTCGCGGCTCCTTGGCCAGGTCAAAGATCTGCAGCGGGTCATCTGGTGAGCTGCACGGACGGACGCTGACTTGTATATAGTCGGAGTCGATCGGAGTGTATAGTTCTTTTGTGAGTACGGGAGCTTTCGTCCGCTGCGACGAAACGAAGTATTCCATCTGTGTGAAGCCGAGGAGGTAGAGCAGAGACCGTATTCAAGGAGAATTACACCCTAAACCAATGTATTCGTTTGTGTGCTGAGGTGCGGCTGGACGATGCCAAACCCTTTGAGTTCTCACGGAGGCTGCTGCAGACGGTTAAGGAAAGAAAGAAGTCGAGAATCGTTTGTGGGTGTCATTCTGATGATGGTGATATGTCTGCCGAGTGGACATACGTCTCCTTTGTAGTGTGGCGGGCAACTGTAGGCGTGGACGGGCAACTGACGGTTGCCCTGCGTTTGAAAACCTGCGCGTCGGCTGTTGAGCAGCAGGATGTTCGGGGGAGAGGTCTACACAGCTGAGCTTAGGCCAGTCGTGAATGGTTCGAGTCAGAAAGATGGTTCAGTCCTTGGTCGCAGGAGATTTGCTAGGGAAGCAATACGGCGGCAGGCGCATCCGCACAAGTGTGCTTCGCCCGGACAGTTTCTTCGTTCCTCGAAGCCTTACTGGGTCCATCCGCATGCTGTCTTCGGTCTTGAGCATTAGCACAGAAGAGGCAGTTCCTCCTCCATCTCGACGTGACTTCTTTCCAAGAGGCTTTCCTTTCATATCCCCTAAGCGAAGACGTCCGCTGCACATAGCCTTTCGGTGTTGTTACATGGATTCTCGTTTCCGCGCGGGGGGTTGAGTGACCTCTCTGTTTCCTCTGCTTCCCGACCCTATCACTGTTCTCTGCTGGGGTTGTGTTGGGTCCTACAGGCTGCTGCATAGCGAGCTTGACGAGCTGAGATTCCAGCGGGACATTTACGCGGACGAGACTAAGCGGTTGCGAGGCATATGCCGCTTTGGCCACTGGATTGAAGACGGTGTGTTACCGAGGATCTGTCTTGTACCTTCATGCCGGTGTTTTCCGATCATTATGTTAGTTTCAGCCATAGGTATCAGACTCCATGTGACATTTTCTTCTTCTGTCTTCGTCTGTTGATAGCTGATCTGATGGGAGTAAATTACTCCCCGTGCACTCTCCTGGTATTCGCACTTCTATCTGAGTGTTGTGGAAGGGCACTTGAGGAAAGCTTGAGTGTCGTTTTCTTATGCCACTTGTGCTCCGGTGCTATTTATTTGAAGCCTGAGCGCGTTGCGTCCTCCTACCCCACGGACATTTGTCTTATTTTACAGTATGCACTGATTCTTAACTTTCCAGATTTGGTTCTTGTAGACGTCCAACCGGCCGTCTGTGTGGTTAGACGGACATCGGGGGTGCCGTTCAGAATTTCCTCTTTCGATTGGTGCGGCGTGAAGACTCCACGTGGCACGCATGGTTGCTTGCTTTCTCCGCAATTGTTCAAGTCATTCTCAGCTGTTGAGTGTCTCTGAGAATCGTGCTTGTTCCCGGTGTCTGACACGTTCGCGTGCTGTTCCTCTCTTTTTTGTTTTTGGCAGGGTATGGCATTCCTGATCGGGAGGATATAGCCTCCGACGAGAGAAATCTGCATCGCCGCCATCTTCGAGGTTCCCGTGAAGCTGCGTAAGTAGAGACAACATCTCTGTTCTGACCAGTGATGAGTCATTCGACCCCGGGACCGTTATCACGCCACACAGGTGTCGTCTTCGTTCTCAAAGAATGCAGAGGAAGCCAGGAACGACGCGTGTTTTCTCTTTGTCGCGCTACGTATGAAATCTCTCGGAATCAGTCTGTTCAGGGAGAGGGCTTTGGTAGTGTACCTTGTCAGTGATTCACTCGGGGAGCAAGAACTGTGCTGAAGAGGCGTGATTGTGATGACTGTCCTAGGCATGAGATTCCCATCTTACGTGGTTCAGCTTGTTCGAAGCTCAAACACGGACAAGTGTGGTAGCATGCAGCCTCTTGTAGTCCGGACTTCGTGCCTCTTGCTTGAGGTTCACGATATCTCCTCGTGCGAGTACCGTTGGGTCCACGTTTTCTTTTGCTCTCTTCCAGTTAGTGTTAACGTCCTTTGTGTTCTATGCATGATGGCGCGCTGTCTGACCCTACTTCGCAGGCTGCACATATTCTATGCGTTCGCGTCTACAGAAAGGTTCTCTCAATAAACGCGAGAAGGCGTACTTTCTACTCCGTTCACGTGCTGCCGTGTGTAGCCTGGCTCACTCGGGAGATTTTGGCGAATCGAGGCAGGATAGACAACCTTTTCTGTGGTTTGGCCGTTACTACAGCTCGTACCAGCGGCTGCACTGACAGCAATGACGACCTCTTACGCATTACCTTGCACTGCTTGATGGGAGTTGCAGTTGGATCGCGTGTTAGTGTGTGTGTGATGAACACCCTGCGCGCAGCCAGCACGGCGTGATTCTTAGGCCGGCAACTTCCGAGCCAGAACATGAGCGCCGAGCAGCTAAGCGCACCGTAGGGACTGGGTCCTCAGGTCTGGTAAGTCGGCCTCTCAAAGTTGGGGACAGTAGGATTACTTGGCAACAGTCACGCGGCAGTCAAAGACAGGGAGAAGGAGATGAAGCCGAACGACGTCCGAGAGAGCAGGAGACGACGAAAAAGAAGGAAGAGCCAACCCGTCCATCCTTGTTTCAAGGTGTGCTTTCCAAGCTGCTAAAACCCTTTGAGGACGGTGAGGAAGTGGCATTAGAGAAGGGAGAGTCTGCTGAGCGCATTGAAGCGGAGATGCCTGCGGGTGGGGTGGTTTTCTCAAGAGACGTCAAGTCCAAGGAGAGACGATCAACGAAGTCCGCACAGCCATTTCGTCGGAGTGCCTCCACTCTCGCGGGTGATGGACCCGCTGAGAGGGCGGCGCCCCCGTGTGCCATCGACTTCGCGCAGGCAGAAGAAGATGCGAAAAGGAGGCGCTCTAAAGCACTCCAGTACGATGATGAGGTAGACCGGAGAGCTCGGCGGCCTAGCGGGGCAGTGTCGCGCGCACCTGAGAGACAGGATGAACGGCAGCCTGCACGCAGGCACGGGGAGGATGTTCGCGACCGACGAAGGTCGAGTCTTTTTGAAAAGCAAAAGATTGATGAAGACGGCGTTGATGTCCGTGAGCGACCTGATGTGCTTCCTCGGGCTGAGGACTCGAGGCCTTCCGTTTTGGACGTTGAGTCACGCGACCGTCGCAGAATGAGCAGACGGGCTTCAAAAGAGTTTGCTCGTCGTTCCTCTGCTGACGTGGAGTATCCGAAGGAGAAAAGACGAGTCTACGGTGACGATGAAGACAGCCGGGAAGACGTGACGGCAGCTCCTCCTCGTCGGAAGAGTTCGCTTCATGAGAAGAAGGAAGGTGCAGACCGGACAAAAGATACAAAAATCGACCACGCAGAGGTTCCGCGACGTAAGTCAGGTTTCAGTGCTCCCGCGCCCGACTGGGAAACAGAGAAAGGAGCAGAACGAGGGGGCCGGGCAAGTGAGGAGCCAGGTTTTACTTCATCAAAAGACTATGCAGAGCCTAGAAGTCGACGCCCGTGGGGTGGTGACGAGCAGTCTCTGAAGAGGGAGGAAACAGAACCGGAGTCGATGCCTCCGAGTATTCGCGATGAAGAAAGCGTATCTGATGCACGGAGCGCCTGGGCTGATGATGCTTCGGACTTCACGCCGGCGGCGGAGGATTCCCGTTCTTCTCCAAGACGACGGTCTACAAGCAATGGTCGTGGGGTAAGGAGTCTCACCGGATCGGCACCTGCCCCTCCACCCGAGTCGCCTTACTACAATGCACGTGAACCGCGTCAAAAAGAGCCGGAGGGCCTAGCTCGCAGGTTTGCTTCCCGTACGATAGCAAGTCCCTTCGTTCAGTCGGTAGCTCCAAGCCCCCGGACATCTCCGCGGGTCCCGATCAGCCGTCAGGTTTCCGCGGCGTTTTTGGGTGCAGTGGAGTCTCCATTGCCAAGCGCGCGGGGCCACTCTCCTCGGCCCTCACCAAGTGACCGGAGACATCGGAGCTCCCGAGGCCGAGGAGACGTCAGCGACAGGCCAGGTGGTCGCGTCTGGAGATCCCCCAGCCGGACTCTCGCTTCCCCTCTGGCTTCTGCAAGGGGGTCTTATGGTGGTGCTGTTGGTCTTGGAGCGCCACGGCGAATGCTTTCAGTGGCATCCAGGGGAGACTGGGATGAGTACAGCCCACGAGCTGACAGTGTGTACGGAGATGGAGGGCCGGACAGCGCGCGCCCGCAAGTATCGCCCTTGGATCTGTCGAAGATTCGGCGGTGATGGTACCACCATCGCTTTTCTTAGGTGAACTGTTCGGTTCGGGGGGGAGAAAAACTCAAACTGTCGGAAGCTGTTCGGCCAGCTCAAGTCGGTCACATCAAGAGTTCCGTGCGCACCCCGTGGCTCCAGTTGTGCGTCGCCTTCGGCTCAATCTCTTCCTTTCGCCTCTTCTTGCTCTATCCGCTCTGAGTTCGACGGGGGTGCCAGTCGTCGAGTTCCATTCAACTGGGTTTCCTTCAGAGCAAGTGGGTGACCTGTGGAAACCGGAGCACCAAACGATCCTTGTCCAAGTTGTGCCAAATCTGCGTGTCTGTATGTCTCGCGGCCCCTTCAGTAATTTTTGTGCCTTTTTTTTACCAGTGCTGGCGAGGGGTGTAGCGGCTGTAAATACGAGCCACTCCTGGTAATTTGGGGGCGCCTGCGGAGCTGTTCCAGTGCGACTTCCACGGGATCGGTCGGCGTTGCCAGAGGTAATGCTATTCGTTTTCCCTGTAGACCGGCAGCTGTTTCTGAAACAGGACGAGTCTGTACAGTTGCAACCGCGGGAGTGCGACCCTGCGAGACAAGTAGAAGAGAGGCTCAATCCATGGAGCCAATAACGACATGAGAATGACACTCGAGAAGAATTCTTGAGGAACTTCCATGTACCACCGAAAATTGTCTTTCAGAAACTCCGAGGAAAGGGCTTCTCGTTCGCCACTGTATTGACCGGCCGAGTCTCTCCGTGCAGCCAACTGCGTCCTAGTCTTGCCATGGCCGGGTAAGTCCTTTCGGCTGTCACGGCCACCGTGAAAGAAAGGAAAGCCAGAGACCAAAAGAAGTAGGACTACAGCACCCCTTCGGGGGCCACAGGCGCCCCCTCTCGTGAAGGCCGTCATGTCAGACGCCGTGGCTGTCGAGACAAGCCCTCAAAGCCGGGTTGAGTTATCTTCCTTCAGTGAGGTGCTGCGCGGCCGCGGCGGCTGCATTGGGAGTGCGGTGCAGCTCGCCGCCTTGCGCCCACCGGCTAGCCGGAAAAATTGCAGCTACTCCGGTGAAGCCTCCACGATAACCGGTGCCCTCAGTCGGCTGCCGGCACTTTATTCACTTCGGAGTCATCGTGGTGCATGTGGCATTCGCCTGTACGGCCCAAGGCGGCGCTAGCTCGTCTCAAGCTGGGCTTGTCGGCTCAAGGCATTGACCCGCTTCCCTACCCGAACTCGTGCGAGCGCAAACTCCAGGCGACTGCGTGGAGAGGAGGAGGCATAGGAATCTCTTGAGAGTGCTAAGCCAGGATTCCGCTTGTCATCTCCAGACAAGACTGTGGCTAGCGAATACTGCGGTATTGCTGCAAGAAAAAGAGAAACCAGTTGAACTTGTTTTACGGCTGCCTGTCGCCTCCCCTCCCATAGCACGCACAAGTAATACGAATGCAGAGGTGATTGTTGACGAAATAGCTTAGGAAGCCCCGTCGATGGGTTCTCAGGCTGTCATTTGTTTCCCGGCTTCGGTATCCCTGTACGGCCGAAGCAATCACCCACTCGCGCCTCCTCAGTTCGTCCGGCAAACGCACCACGCTCCGGTGCGCTGGGGAGCCGACTGTCCCTCACGGAGGAGGGTTTTTTTGAGCGGTTGCCTCACGAGATGGCTTTTCTCGTTCACCAGAAAAAAAACGCGGCAATCCTGGACCGACAGCGTAAAGGTGGACGCGTCGTGCTGCGAGGAAGTAGCATCACCTCGCAGGAGGGGCACAGCCGAGACTTGCTCGACGCGGCCGAAGCCCCGCGGCAATCCTCCCCCCAAGCGCCTGGAGTCGGAACCGATAGTGAAATGCAAAGCGGCTTTATTCCGTTATGACGTGTAGATCGAGTGCGGCACTGCAGTTATACTTCCAGAAATTTCTAGGGCTTGACTGTGAAAAGTAAGTTGGTCATTGTCCGGCCAATGTGGGCACGCCGCCAGCGTCGTCTCGCGGAGTTGCCATCGGTGGCGTACAACTTCCAAACCTCCTGTCGCTGACGCGGGACGCGCCACCAGCTCGCTGTCCGGCGCGACACTCTCTTCCGCTGTGGTCCAAGTGCTGGTGCCGACAGGCTCTCTTCCGCTTTGATCCCGATAGCTACTGCTATATGCCGGCCGTGCATGGTGAGACCCGTATGTCACTCAATCTTTGGCCCACCCCGCCATCATCGATCGCGGGCCAGCAGGTTGTATAGAGGGTGGCTTGGTGCCGGAGGCAGAGCACTGGAGTGGTCGCCCGGTCAGCCGTGTCTCCATTCATGAAAGTATCAACTAGCCCACAAAGGTGCAACGGTAAGTCTGCGGCATCTTGAGAAAGGGGTCCGGGTAGAACCGTGAAGGTAACGGTCTGCGGCGACACATTCCAAGTTCAGTCCAATGTGTACCTCCGACATTGGTACCTGGGGATCAATGTGCGAACGTGAACAGTCGCTCTCGAAGCGCTCACGGAGAGTTCTCTCCCATTTTCTCCGTTCCCCACAGCTCGTATTCCGGGGGCCACTGGGTTACAGCCAGCAGTCCGCGCAACAAGAGCGGGCACATGGCCGGTGCGCACCCAGGTGCCCGCCGCATTCCCGACGAGCACCGTAGGTCGTGTCCCGATTGTGGCGGAGCCACTACCGCTCTCTACTAGTACTCTGGCGAGACTACGGCAAACAGTTGCCCTGCGGTGGGGGCAGCCAGGCTCCGGATCGCGACTGCGTAAGTGATCGAGTGCCTACCAGGTAGGGCGGCACTATAGCGGTAACTATCTCGCTTCTACTTTTAACCTCGATACGTACTACGCGGCTCCTTACCAGTGTTTTTGTTCCGTCGACGTCGGCGCTTCCACTACCCACCATGACTCTTGTAACGAGAAACAAGCGCCCCGGCACGACGAATGCAGGCACAGTCGGCTTACAAAGGCAACACCGCACACGGGGCTACGTCAACAAGGAAAAAAAAAAAAAACCGATGTCGGCGACGCTGACTGGGGGGGGGACGTCAAGCATTCGCAGAAGCTGTTAAGTTATACTATTGCTTGGGGGCTACATTCCTGACAATGCTGCATAGGTCAGCAGCTAGATCCGGCAACGCCCCTGCAAGCAGTTGGACATTCAGCAAAGAATGTCGACGGCCTGCCACCCCCCAGGCAGACGGCGAACCAGAAAAGGCACACCAAATTATAGGACAAATGTTACGACGCACATTATCAGAGTGGAAGGCGGTGGAGTAAGCGTTGGCATAATTACAATTCGCTGACCACTGAACACACCAGAGCAGCGCCAAAGCCGCCACCTTTGACTTGCCTTGTGGTTTTTTCTTACCCAGCCGATCCGTCAACAGCGTCCGGTACAAACAGCAACGGCGTTGAATGTGCTTCTTCTACAAGCACGATTAAGGTTCAGAAGGCAAAAGAAAAGCCAAGGCGAGCCCAGCAACACCAGAGCCTCTGCGTCAGCAGACACAGCCGGCCAGCAGAAACTCACAAAGGCCAACAAGTTTGGCTGAAACCAACTAACCTGCCTCTGGACCAGTGCTCAAAGGCTTTACGGCTAAAGCTTGTCGGACCCTTCATTGCGGGGAAAGGACTGGCAGGAACGCTACTAAAGTGCGACTGCCGCCCCCCTGGTTGGTACGTCACGTTTTCGCTACTCATTACTGAAACCTAGGGAGTTTACGGATGAGCTCCCTCTCCCTTGGCCCTTATAGGTCTTTCCCCATCAGCCAGGAGGTGGCCTCGTCCAATTCTTGCACGAGAAACCCACGGCCTGAGCCGGTGTAAGTGGTCATGATAGGGAGGGTGAAGCGGTCTCATCACGCTCCTGAGAACTACGACTATGCCTGATGGCACTGACACGAATCAGTCGGGCTCCCCTTACAACGGACTAGCCTCCAGCGGCACGCATTTATGGGAGAGAAATGCTTAGTGGAAAGTACCATGACCGCTCTTACACCGACTCAGGTCGTGAGTTTATCCTCAAGAGTTGGACGAGGCCACCTCCAGGCTGCTGGAGGAAGACCGACAAGGGCCAAAGGAGCTCATCCGTAACCACTTCAAAGGCCAGGAAATCAGCAGTGCGCCAGAAAAGACTCTTACACGGAAATTCTCGTCGAGTCCGTTGCAAGTCCCCTGAAACTCTTCGGAAGCGTGAAGAGGTGTCATAACGCTCCTAACGATTACGACTACGCCTGATGGCACTGACACGAAATAGTTCGGCTCCCTCCCCTTTCACCCGTCCCATAGACCTTCGAGCAGAAAGGCGGACGTACAAGACAACTCCGAATAAAGGCGTCCGGTTTTTTTCCCTGTTTCTTTCTTTCTTCCTCCTGACTCCGTGTCCGCACTAATGGTGGACTACGCTTCTGGCTGAGAACGTCTGAGCGTCGGCCGAAGGCTTCGGGCAGTTCTGCGAAGTGTTTAAGGTGTTCGTTCCCCTCTCTCGTGACCCACTGGGCAACGTTCCTCACCCCATCATGACGTGACCTGCAGGGCATGTCACTTTTGTAGCCTCGCTCCAGCAACGGTATAACTGGAACTCGCGGACAGCATGTACGCAAGGCTGACACCTCGCGTAGTTCTGGGCTGCTGATACCGGTCTCCTTTTCTTGAAGCAGCCCCGTCTGTGGCGTTGCCGTTTAGAGCCGGCTACGGCTCCTTTCGCGGCGCCGGGATTTTTTTCTTTTTTGAGTCGCGGTGACGCGTAAAAGCCTCGACGCGGACGGGACAAAATACAGTAAGGAGCCGCATAGTACGTATCGAGGTTAAAATTGGAAGCGAGATAGTTACCGCTATAGTGCCGCCCTACCTGGTAGGCACTCGATCACTTACGCTGTCGCGATCCGGAGCCTGGCTGCCCCCACCGCAGGGCAACTGTTTGCCGTAGTCTCGCCAGAGTACTAGTAGAGAGCGGTAGTGGCTCCGCCACAATCGGGACACGACCTACGGTGCTCGTCGGGAATGCGGCGGGCACCTGGGTGCGCACCGGCCATGTGCCCGCTCTTGTTGCGCGGACTGCTGGGCTGTAACCCAGTGGCCCCCGGAATACGAGCTGTGGGGAACGGAGAAAATGGGAGAGAACTCTCCGTGAGCGCTTCGAGAGCGACTGTTCACGTTCGCACATTGATCCCCAGGTAACAATGTCGGAGGTACACGTTGGACTGAACTTGGAATGTGTCGCCGCAGACCGTTACCTTCACGGTTCTACCCGGACCCCTTTCTCAAGATGCCGCAGACTTACCGTTGCACCTTTGTGGGCTAGTTGATACTTTCATGAATGGAGACACGGCTGACCGGGCGACCACTCCAGTGCTCTGCCTCCGGCACCAAGCCACCCTCTATACAACCTGCTGGCCCGCGATCGATGATGGCGGGGTGGGCCAAAGATTGAGTGACATACGGGTCTCACCGTGCACGGCCGGCATATAGCAGTAGCTATCGGGATCAAAGCGGAAGAGAACCTGTCGGCGAACAGTGCGGTGGCGCCGTCCCAGGAGGTGAGAAGTGTGGTTGTACGCCACGGATGGCAAGTCCGTGAGACGACATCGCCAGTGTGCGCGAATTGGCCTGTCCATGACCAACTTAATTTTCACGGCAAAGAACTGAGAATTTGTCGAAGTACTATAACTGCAGTGCTTCACCAGGTCGACATCCCATCATGGCATAAAGCTGGTCCACGGTTCACGACTCCGACTTTAGGCGCACGGTGGCGGTCGCCTCGCGGGCTGTGGCACGGCCGAGTAATTCCCGTCGGTGCCCGTCCTGCGGTTTGGTGTTTGTTTGTCAGTGCATGCCGTGTGCATCTTTGCGCAGTCGGCTTGAAATTGCCGTGTTTATTTTCTGGAGGACGAAAAGGCCCTCTTGTTGGACAGGTGCTAAGAGAAATGTCCGTCGTGTGTGAGGGACGGTGTGCAGCGCAGCGCACTTCCGGGTCGTGCGTCCTCCGCACGGAGTAAGGAGGCGCTGGAGCCGGATTTTCCCGGCCGTAACGTGCTAGCGAAACCGCGAAACAAGTAACGGTCTGGGAACGCATCGACTGGGCTTCCTAAGCTATCCTCGTAACAATCGCCTCTGCATTCGTCTTACTTGTGCGTGCTATGGGAGGGGAGGCGACAGGCAGCCGTAAAACAAGCCTAGCTGGTTTCTCTTTTTCTCGCAGCAATACCACAGTATTAGCAAGCCACAGTCTTGTCTGGAGATGACAAGCGGAATCCTGGGTTAGCACTCTCAAGAGATTCCTAGGCCTCCTCCTCTCCACGCAGCTGCCTGGAGTGTGCGCTCGCACGAGTTCGGGTAGGGAAGCGGGTCAGTGCCTTGAGCCGACAAGCCTAGTTTGAGACGAGCTAGCGCCGCCTTGGGCCGTACAGGCGAATGCCACATGCACCACGATGACTCCGAAGTGAATAAAGTGCCGGCAGCCGACTGAGGGCACCGGTTATCGTGGAGGCTTCACCGGAGTAGCTGCAATTTTTCCGGCTAGCCGGTGGGCGCAAGGCGGCGAGCTGCACCGCACTCCCAATGCAGCCGCCGCGGCCGCGCAGCACCTCACTGAAGGAAGATAACTCAACCCGGCTTTGAGGGCTTGTCTCGACAGCCACGGCGTCTGACATGACGGCCTTCACGAGAGGGGGCGCCTGTGGCCCCCGAAGGGGTGCTGTAGTCCTACTTCTTTTGGTCTCTGGCTTTCCTTTCTTTCACGGTGGCCGTGACAGCCGAAAGGACTTACCCGGCCATGGCAAGACTAGGACGCAGTTGGCTGCACGGAGAGACTCGGCCGGTCAATACAGTGGCGAACGAGAAGCCCTTTCCTCGGAGTTTCTGAAAGTCGGAGTTCCTGGTGTTGCATGGAAGTTTCGCAAGAACTCTTCTCGAGTGTCATTCTCATGTCGTCACTGGCTCCACGGATTGAGCCTACCTTCTACTGGTCTCGAAGGGTTGCAGTCCCGCCGTTGCAACTGTACAGACTCGTCCTGTTTCAGAAACAGCTGCCGGTCTACAGGGGAAACAAATAGCATTACCTCTAGCAGCGCCGGCCGATCCGGGGGGAATCAAACTGGAACAGCTCCGCAGGCGCTCGTAAATTACCAGGAGTGGCTCGTGTTTACAGCCGCGGAAGCCGTCGTCGGCACCGGCAAGAAAAGGGCACAAATTACTAAAGAAGGGGCGGAGCATCCAGACCCGCATATTGAGTATAACCCGGACAAGGATACGGACGAGCCGTTCGTTACTCCGGTTTCCTCAGGTCACCCACTGGGTCTGACGAAAACCGATCTGGATGGAATTAGACGACTGGCACCGCCAGAGAACTCAGAACGGATAGAGGAAGAGTCGGTGAACGAAAGAGCTGCCGTCAAAGGCGATGCACTACAGGAGACACGGGATGCTCACGCGAATCTTGATGTGAACCGAACTGCGCTGGGCGAACAGCGTCGGATAGCTGTATTTTCTTCCTCCAGCAGTCGGACGGTTCACATAAGAGATGTGGCGGTGCATGACGGCAGCGGAGGCACGACCGTTACAGTCACCGCAGAAATCCGAAATACCCAAACAGGAGAGGTCGATGCATCGTTCGATGACAATGTCTATTTCACAGAGTTGTTCAAGGAAGATGGGGCAGGCAGGGTGACACCAGCGGAGCTTCCAAAGGATGGCCAGGTCTTTGTTTCTCAAGCGAACAAAGGTATGACCTCTCTGCCAAAATAGAACACTTGACTGCGGAAACCCGCTGCACCACACCCGGGCAGTAGTGTATCCAGGCGTGCGGCACGCCCCGCTGCTCAGAGCAGCAACAGTCGCCCATGACACTGAATGCGACACCTTCGGAATCTTCAAACACTGCTAGGTGGATTTACGTACAAGAATGCCTCTCTCGCTAGTTAGGCTCTAGCCCTAAGCTGTATTGCATATTAAGCTGTGCATTCGCGGGGCGGGGGGATCTGGTTTACCTTGCAAGAAACATAGAATAAGAGATTTCGCTGTGAATGAGAAGTAGTTCAGGTGACAGGTGGACATACAGTCCGCCATCAAATCCAAGGGTGGAAAGGAGAGACCCGGGTGTTCGGGTGTGCATTCGCAGGGGAGGGCTGCACCCATTGGACATCCACCAAGGCGCTGTTCTGGGAGACTGGACACTCCACAGCATCCACGAGAGTAGCTGTGGCGTAGCTGCCCCTCTGATCTGGATACAGACCGAGCGTCCTCTCTCCTTCTTCACGCGCTTGCAGTGAACGAGAGAGGACTTCCATCACCATGTAGACCTGCACCGGCCCCCATCCAGACTTCGCATAAGATGTCAGCTTACCGAAGGCCGAAGAGAGGGCTCCTGGGGTCCGAAACCCATCTAGCGTAAAAGATCTGCCAGGGGCAGCCAGTCGCATTTACGAAGCCGATTGCTGTAATCTCAGTCTGAAGCCCATGCAAACAAGGGATCCTGCGGACTCTCACATTCACGTGTGTGCTGAAATCTACCAGCGGCGACGTGGCACTAGGGACTCAATCATTGTCGGTTGTGTGGCCTGCTGCTTTCGCATGCGGATTGTTAGAGGGAAGCAGCACCTAGGTAGAGATGCTCCCTGTCGGTGTTCCTTTGTACCATCATTCCGCTGGCAAGGGATAGTTACAGAGGTGCTGGCCAGGCTTACCAAGAGCCTCGCCTTCTGTGCCGTCCCTCCATCTAAGTCCACGCTCTTCTGCACTGCCCGAGTCAGGAGAAAGCTCATGGAGAAGCGACGGAAAGGCAGTGCTTAAGTGTATTTCTGTCTTTGGCGGGCGCAGTTTCCACCGCGGAACGAGCGGGAAAAACCTTTCAGCCATCTCTCGTAGAGCGAATCGTGACATTCTCGGTCCCGGCGCCTGAGACTCTAGAGATCTCTGCTTGGATCGCATGCAGCTCGGAGACTGGCTAATGTGGCGACGCGGCGAGAAACCTGAGCCATCGATCGTTACCCGCGTTGACTAGACCGGACCCTTTCTTCGTGCGCACAGGTGTGGCTGTTGGGACGCTCTCGCTCAAGCAAGGAGACGCCGCCGTGCGGGTGCATTGCTACGGCTGCGTTGCTGCTGTCACAGACTTCTTTCATCTGGCGCCATTCGCGGACGTAAGTTCGAAACTGCACGAGGCACAGCCGTTGGGCAGGGCCAGGAACAGTTGGGCAGGTGCGAGTTCCGGCCTTCAAATTGGGATGATATCTCCACAGCTTTGCCTTCACCGTATTGCCGCCTTTCTTGATATCTCCGTTTCGTTAACATCGTCTTCGTGCCCGACGGCTAATCGTTGGAGTATCCCTAACGGATTCACACTGAGTGTCCGTGCGGTCAATGAGGGGCTGAGCCTTCAGTTTGAGAAATCAAGAGCACGAAGCGGTGCGGGCTCACGTGAACTGTCGAGCACGCACGTATGAAGATTGCAAGCATAAGTGGAGTATAGCCTTACGAAGGCGTCTGCAGTTCGAGTCATGAAGGTCTCATTCCAGCTACTGCAGATACTCAACTTGCATGTGGGGCGGCAACCACGTCCGGCTAAAGCGGCGCTTTGTACTGTTCAGCGATCAGGCGGGATTGCCTCTGTGTACGGGTATGAAACAGTGGAGCCACAGGAGAGAGGGCAGCTGTCGTGAATGGGGACCAACAGTTATTAGCCCCTCGCAACTGCACCATCTCCAGTCGGGCTTCATCTCGCTGTCCCTGTAAGGAATTTCGTTTTGCCCAGTCCCCACCTGCTCTTCGCCTAGTGGATAGGGTCGTCATGCCCCTCTTCTCTATCAATACTACTATCAGAAGCGATTAGCAGAGGCCACAGGCCATTTCCAGACCTTGGACTGGTGTGGTCGCTGTTCTCAGGACGACTCCGATTCACTTCCATGCATGGAGCGGGACGGCTCCCGCTGCTTGTCTTCCAGGAAGGGTCAAGCGCATCCGCACATGGCACCGGGGGAATTTTCCGACACTATCAGTAGGCGCATTTGCTCACGAAAGCCGAAGACGGAAGTTTTGCTACGAAACTGAGCCTTTGAGTGGGGTAGACGGAGCCACGAACAGGCACGATTTAGGCTGTTTCTGCCCTTCTTGTGAGGTTCTCCTACGGGGCACGTTGTTGGGCTGGTACAGGTCAAGTCTCTATCAACCGCTTTGAACCGCTTAGGTGCCCGGTGGGGGTCAGTCCCCTGCTTGAGAGTTCGCTGCTGGAGAGTTCAGAGTGCCTTCGTCAAGCTTCTGGCCGCGGCTACGACTCTCCGCAGAACCGTCAGACCACCGGGGGTGGGGGGGGTTGCAGTGGAAGAAAAAAAAATGGTGCTTCTTTAGCGTCCGTAGAGGGCCCTGTCAAGGAGCGAATGATGGCCCGAGGGCATCTGACTTTGAGAGCCTAAGTGCTCCAGACAGATTCCACGGGCTTCCAGAATCACAACTGTTGGCGCAGTCGGGAAAAAGCACGTCTCTCGTTCGGTTCAGCAAGCTAGTTTTTTTCGGGGGGGGCCTACACCGGAACCCGGGACTGTTATTCCTTGGGGCCAAAAAAGAGAGACCGCAAACCTCGAGCCAGGGCGTGTACAATGTGGACTCTACGGAGACAGAGAGACACCCCAATGAGCCAAGCAAGCACCCCGTCAGCCGATTTTTTTGCCTTCCTGCCAATCTTCTGACTTCAGGCACGCATTACGCTCTTGAACGACGGTGCGCTGGAGGATCCTATGGGACCGGGCCATCTGCGTGCCAGCCTTGCCCGGCGGGCAAGTATTGTCCGCCGGGCACCACCGCGCCAAAGGAATGCCCGGCGGGGTACTACTGTCCTCTGGGCTCTTCTCATCCTTGGGATACACCCTGTCCGGCGAACACTTCTTCGAGCCAACTCAACCTAGACGTGAGGACGCCCAGACATTAGGGAAACCAGTTCCGTGTACTGCAGTACTCAACTTGTTTGATTATGTGTGCGAGGCGACCAGGTGGTGACGATCGTTGAGGGGGGCTGTAACAAAGAGGGTGATGGGAGCAACCGCTGTAGACACGCAAATCGAAGTGCGACAGCGTTGACCCACAAGCGCCGGCACTGAAGCAGCAGAGAGTCGACCAGAGGACGGAAGGAGCTGATTTTGGCCAGTCCGGTCGCGAGGGATCCAAACGATGTTGAAGGAGGGACAACCAGGCTGCAGTGTGCCTGGTTGCGGGCCGCCCATAGTGCAGCTGTTCGAGGAGGCGCGCCAGCTTTTTCATGTGTTAGCGCAAGGTGGTATGGTCACAGAAGCCGCCGAGCTGCTCCAGAGTCGGCTAGCTACCCACGTTAACGGCTCCCAGCGGCGAAGCGCCATTCACCACCGCAACCGTCCCTGCTGCGCGCCGCCGAAACCTGTGTGTGTACCTGCCGTCCTCCCTAGGTCACGCTAGTAATCAAAGACGTATCAACGGCGTCACCTTTCTTTGTGGGGCTCGATTTGCTGTCCTCTCAGTCGGCAAATCAGTGCGTAAAGTGCAAGCCGACGGAGTATTGCCCACCTGGGACCGTTACGCCTTACGCCTGCCCCGAGGGTACGCTCTGGTCACGGGGACAGCCGTGCAGGCTCCTGAGTGAGCCCACTAAGGATAACTGATCGCTGCGCGTTGTCGTATCCTGTCCTAAAAGGATCAACGAGCGACGATACTAGCATATCGGAAGCACGGTGAACTCTGCGGCGTCGGGTTAAAACCTGAGGGATCGTTAAGATGAAGCGAGTTTCGCTCCGTCCGGTCGGCACAGAAACCTCCGAAGAGGTGCCGACCTAGGAAGGAAGTGGAGATTGCGACCAAATTTCGAAGGCTGTAACGGTCCCAGAGAAAAGCCTATCCTTTCGCTCGTGCTCTCAGTCGCCCTAGTCCTCATGCCGGGTACTTCGGCAACCGCGCACTGTTTTGCTTCGTTCCCTGTAGCTGGCAGTGTGGTTGTGGGATTGACGCAGCATTTGCCTTGGAGCTCCGGTGTATGCGGTTTGCTTCCAGATGGGCCACCTCCAGGAAGTGGTATAAACTGCTCTCCGGCAGCGGTCGGCCTGAGTTGCCCACTCGGCGAGTATCTCAAGAACCGCGTTTGCTACAAGTGTAAAAAGGTGAGGCTTTCTTTCTACGCGCCCACTACAGCACTCGCATCCCATAACTGAAAAGTCTTTCCAGAGACCGCCTGAACAGCTCGGACTACAAGGCCCCACAACGATGAAGATCCTGTCTACTGACATCAACCGAGACGGCGGCCTTACTACTGCGATCTATTTGTACATAGTGTCTGTTCAAGGCTTTGATCTCATCCAAGTTTCAGGTGTCCGGTTGCAGTACTAAGCTGTTTGAAAGTTCGGTATGGTTCGCCATCACCGTTGTCCTCATAGGGTGAAAAGTGTCTGCCGTTGTTGGACAGACCCACTCTGAAGAAACGGTACTCATTTTCTAAGCACATAAGTGTCGACACCAAACTTAGCGACCTCGTAGGAGTCTCATGTGAGTGTGCCCGCCTTGGGTTGCAGGGATACACCTGTGAGGTGCGCGGTATGACCGAAGAGGAGATGCTCGAGAGTCCTTGTCCTGCTGGCTACACCTGTCCGGAAGAAGCAATGAGTAAGCTCACCACGGATTCAGCAGCCTTCTCCGACAGGCGATCGTCTGTAAATCAAAGCTTCCACGCCGCAAAGCCTAGAAAGCGACGCGCTTTGCGCGTCCGAAAGCGTAACACGAAAGATATTTGATGCGTGGTCATACGCCCAGCAACCCCGATGAAGCCATCTCCGTTGTTTTTTTTTCCGAGTAACTTGGTTTTCACAACCGGGCGGCAGGGCCCGAGGTTACGCCCGTTGTTGTGGACATCGAAGCACTCCGAAGTTCCCCGGTTTATGTGATCCGGTGCGGCTTGTGGCTCCGTCTATTTGGCTCGTTCGGATGCGTTAACGAGAGACGGTTGCTACACTGATTCTCGTGTTGTCACGAGAAAGTTGGGTGGCACGCGTAGACCGACCAGTGCGCCGAGGACTGGTCGTAGGAACTCGGACTCTCATCTTGGATACGCTCCAGCTCAGCAGGATGCCATGCTGGAGCCCGGTGGAAGCCTGCAACGCTATTTGCGCGCCCGATGCTGACTAGACACGAAGTCCGTTGGTAGCAGACTGCGGGGGGGGCAAGATTGAGCCCTAAAAAGACGGTCCGCGAGGGGGCTGTGAAATTCCGCTCCTCCAGAAATTGGCTACGCTCCGGTCCCGGTAGAGTGATGTACACTGGCACTTCGATGCTGAGTGATGTTTCTTGGTTCACCCTTCAACACAGACGAATTGCCACTGGCGCACGCATTCTAGTGTTGCGGCAGTGTTGGTTCGGGGGGGAAAGCTCTGCCGCATCTGCGCTCCAGTTCTCCGCCCTAGAGGTCCACGGACTTGTGACCGACGAGACGGAACTATTTGTGCGTATTCTTTCTTTTTAGCCCAAGGACGAAAGTATCCTTGTCCCGCAGGAAGCTACTGTCCTGATGGTACTAGCGACTCCAAGGGCATTCCCTGCCCCCCCGGAACGTATAACAAGGAGACGCATGCAGAAGACGTCGATCGCTGTCTGCAGTTGCGTGCCGGGGTGTACTCGAAAGGCGGCGCGAAATCTGAAGACGGGGAGGGGTCGTGCAACAAGGTGCGCTGGCGGGCGACAGCCCGGGGTTCTGCTGTACATTGTGCCTTTACCGTGGTTTAAGCTGTGCCCGACATGCAACAGGCAGTACGCCCTCCTCCGAGGTAACATGCAGAACAGTATAACAGTTCCTTTCCTCAGGGGGGTAGTGACAAGAGACGCGAACACCATGCCGCTTAGTCACTTGTTTCCTTGACACCGCCGCATACCCACCGTTGTCTTCAGACAGACATGTTCTAGATGTGTAACGAAGCTCTACACCTGCCGAGACGCACAGAAATTCTAGTTTGGAGATTGACCCCCGACGCCATTTGTCAGTAGTTGATCCGCTCGGACCGAGTACCCGAACGGGGGCTTCTACCAGCTGCATGCTGTCCATGTCCTCCAGGGTTACTACTGCCCAGCAGGTTCTGGAAGCCCCAACGCCGTCCCTTGTCCGAAGGGGTGAGAAAACCCAGTATTCATCCTCTTCGGCTCTCGGACCAGTCGGCAGTTGATCACGCCGCTGTTACCTTGCGGAAAATGGCAGCCTCTTCATTTCCTTACACAGAGCCGTCCACGCGCACGCCAGGCAGTCTTGCAGGGCGCTAGACGTAGCTCAGACGGTACCATTTTGAGGGTTCTGTGGTGAAGACACAAAGAGTACGCTCTGTGCACTGGCACCCGAACATTCGCTTTTCCGCATTCGAACGGGTGTCGTGGGCGGACGAAGGGAGCTGCCGCGGAGGGCGGAGACGGTCACAGCAATTTCTATGAAGACCTCTTGGTGGACCACACTTGTGACCAGAGGAATGCGCGGAGTGCTATGTCTCGTGAGGCTCTACACTTCGTGTAACGTTTCTCTGCTGCTGTGTGTAGAACCTACCGCGACACCAAAGGTGCTGGACAATTACAAGATTGCTCCCCGTGTGCTGCTGGCACCTATTGCAACAGCTTGGCCTTGACCGCACCCGTGCAGTGTCCGGCTGGAAAATACTGCCTCGGGGGTTCGGAAGAACCTGAGCCTTGTCCCGTCGGCACGACAAGGTTAGCTAACATCCTGAACGAGGCCGTGGTCACCCACGCTTTCAGAACCAGTGCGGTGAGCTGGGGCGACACGGCGAGCCTGTTCGGATGCCGAAATATTTTTTGCAGGGCACGGGGCCCATTAAAAGAAAAGGCGCTAAAGAAGCGTATCTGGCGACTGAACGAGGAGGTCGCTCGGCTTGCCGCTGCGCACCCACCGCGTGGCTACTAAACACAATTGGGTCAGAGGAAGGTAGCACTCCGGAAAAACTTCCTGTCAATCGCGTTGCTTGCCGGGCGCCCGCGTTAACGACTGAAGACGTAGTGCAGTTTCGCTCTGGTCGTTGACGCGTGACAAATGCTGTGCAGGGAAGATGAGGGAGGTACAAGAGCCAGCGACTGTGCTCCATGCCCAGCAGGGAAGTTCTGCGACCTGGTCGGAGCCAGAGAGCCTGCGGGAGAATGCGAAGAGGGCTTTCTTTGTAAATCGGGGGCCAGCGTGTCTACCCCCTTTGATGGTACAACAGGTGAGTTGTTTGAATTTTCTTTTTTGCGTTGCGCTCCTTTATCCAAGGGTACATAAGCTAGGATAGTCCAGAGGCCTGGGACTTCTTCTTTGCTTTCGTTCCTCTCTGCAGCGGTGAGCAGCTACGGTGACAGTTATTCAGTGTGACTGGTCCTCTGATGTTTCAGGGTCCCTTTGCCCCCTCGGATATTATTGTGGTCGCGGAGCAGCAAAGGCTTCCATTTGCCTTGCTGGAACGTACACTCCCTTCGCCGGCGCGAAGAGCGAGGCCGACTGCGTGAAGTGCAAAAAGGGCTACTTTTGTGAGGGTCCCACTTCGAATGATGTGCAGCAGGAGTGCCCGCCTGGTAAATTCTGCGAAGAAGGAGCCTCAGCAGGAAAACCAGCACCCGAAGGCCACTATGCCACCGGGAAAAGCATCGGTCCAACTGCCTGTGCTCCAGGAACATATCAGGGGCAGGAGGGTCAGACTACCTGCGTAGCGTGCGATGCAGGTCGGTACTGCCCTCGAATGGTACGTCAACCTCCAGAGGAAGGAGCGAAGGAAGCCTGGTGATAGATAAGCAATCGACAGCCATTGCGCACAAGCAATTGCGCGAACAGTCCTCAAGCTTTTCCTATTGTTCCGCATTCCACAGTTAACCCGGACTTTACCTGCATTGGAGAAGGCATTCAGGGACTCCGGAGTCGGTCCCGGGGTCCGCTCCGCGAGAAAATACTTTCTCGAAAAAACAACCGCAACAAGCCACAGACTTACCTAGCCCCCCATGCCCTCCGCACACGCGCTAACCCTATAGACACTGCGGCACGTTCTGCTGGAGCCCCTGTTACTTGTGAAGGGTGAGAAGCGTGCGCAGGGGTATTCGGACAAACACGCGTGGTATGACGAGCTTACTCCGGAACAGCATATACTCTTCATGTGATACCTCGCCTTCCATTCTTTAACCTACACTAGTTCGCACGTTATTGTCTTCTGCTCGTTACAGGCCATGACAGCGCCCGAAGAGTGTGGTGCAGGGCACTATTGCCCCGCTGGTTCAACGGCCCCCCAAAAGTGCCCGGAAGGGACATTTACAGCGGCCACTACGTTGGTTTCTGCAGACCAGTGCACCCTCTGCTCAGCGGGGCACTACTGCCCCACTGCCGGTGCTTCTAAGCCTGCTGGGCAGTGCGCTGCTGGGTATTACTGCAAGGAAGGAAGCCGAAGTGCGATGCCAGATGTAAGGAGCTTAGCGACTAGGCGCCACTTGAAGAAGAGCTGTTTCGTCTATTGCGATTCCTACGTGCCGAAGAGGTGACTAAAGTCAACACGTACCCGGGGAAGAAAGCGGCGCGCTGCGTAGGTAGCTGGTCGCTCCGCTGAACCTCACAATTGCCTGAGAAATAGCCACCTCTCTTTTCTCTCCCTTCTCCCAAGTCACAGAGAACCGTGCGAGGACCGCTGTGTGTTTCACAAGAAGGCGGCCACCGTAGAGGTTTTTGAGCCAGGTCGTGCCGTAGAACTCATGCACATTAGAATGTTACGGCACGTAAGAGAAATGCAGCCTGGCGCCTGTAGCGGAAGTGTATTGTTCTAAAAGGCTTTGTTTTTTCAAGCGCGGGATACCAACGGTTTCCCAAGGTACCGCTCAGAAGGCCGGCTGTGCAACTTCATGCTAGACAAGACGGCTGTCGACGCTGGTCACGGCGCCGCAGTGTTGATCATCACGTGCGTGCTGCGCGCAGGAAAAGACAGGAAATTTTGGCCCGTGTGTGGAGGGCCAGTACTGTGTTGCTGGAGCAACAGAACCCGCGCTGTGTCCTACTGGGACGTACGGACCGTCCAAACTGGCTACCAAGTCGGACGCCTGCATCAAATGTGATGCTGGCCGGTACGCTCTGGGCTCCAGTGTCTTTCCGGAGACGTATCCTGCAAGCCTCTAGCCTCTATTACAGTGTGCCTTCTGCGGACTGAGCCGGGTACACCGGTCGGTGGACCGTACCTTCTGCGTTTGCAACATAGTTCCTGCTTTTCACGCATCGTTTTTTTGGCGAGGAAATGCAAGTGCCGGAGGTCAAACCAAAAGAACTGCTGCGGCAGGCACGACATATGTGGACGGGCCGAAGTACGGCTTCCCGAGGGTCATTCTCTACCGCAGTCTCATTCCCCCGTTCCAACAACGAAGCACGCTTCCGTTAAATAGTCGAAGCAGGCTTACCACAAGCGCGGTAGCATTTGCTTCCCCGGGCTTGGCACGACGATACGTGCGCTCCGCTTTAGGGGCAAATCTTTGAGCGTCACTAGCATAAGAATAATCGATAGGTTGCGGGCCGGTGCTGCACCCGAGAAATCGCGTGTCTGCACTACGTCCGATGAACGCCAACAACGCCCGGAGCTGAGGCGTGTTGGAGAAGCGGTGCCTTGTGGAGTGGGTCCTGGTTCTCTTCCGTCGATTGCAGATACTGCGAGACCGAAGGGTTGGCGGCACCGACGGGACTTTGCAATGCAGGATATTTCTGCGAAGCAGGCAAGTGAATGCTGGGCTGAGCAAAACCAGTTGCAAGCCACACGCCCCACGCTGTCTTGCAACAGCGCGGTCCTGGGCTCGCCGGACCGCCTGCGCTTCCAACTGCTAGGAAAACGGAACCCCCTCTTTTTCCAGATACGACATTCGGCGCGCGTTGGCTCCAGTGTTGGGGCCAGCTTTCATTGAGAAGCTGACTTCTTCGGGAGAGTGCACGACCGGTTTACAACGTTGCACGAGGAAGAGGAAATTACTAGGAACTCGTTCGGTCCTTCTGAGTTGCCAGGAAGCCTCGCGGCCTGCCCCGCTACGGCCGCCGAGACTGACGGCCGTGGACTGCGGCACCTCTCTCTTTTCTGTCCCGGCCACTGGTGGCCACAGGGAGGAAACCCCAACAACTGGACACAGGGAGAGACACATTTGTATACACGTTTGTGCAATGAGGCGGGGCGTGGCAGATCTTTCGTAAGAACAAGGACAGTAACCACGGAGGTCCGTGACTGCTCCTGCCTCCCAGTCAAAGAAACAAATTTCCGACGAAGCGCTACTACACAGTCTTCTCCGCTACGCGTCAGCCGCGTGTCCGCCACTTAACAAGCCAGGGGCGGGCTAGACCGCGGTCTCACCGCCTGTACGTCGCTGCACTCATTCTTGCGCTCTCCCAGGAAGCGACAGCCCGACCCCCGCGAACAAGGCATGCCCAGCTCACCACATGTGTCCACGAGGCTCTTCAGCTGCCATACCATGTGAACCGGTGAGCAATGGCGAGTTTCCGTGTTATTCCTCTTGCGCTTGTCCAAGAGCCCAGACACGAGGTACAGTGAATCCGTGGAAAGCCTGGCAAAGCGAAACTCCCTCTTCTAACAGATGAAGACTGCACTGCGATAAGAAAAACCAAGCACGACATAGTGTTCGGATGTCCTGAAAAGAATAGGAATTACTGTGGCGGCCAGCGCCCAAATCGGGGAGCCAGTAGAGATGCTCTCCTAGGTGCTCCCCTACTGTAGGCTACGTCATTTATGTCGCCCCGAGTCTGTAGCAGCGAGACGTCTTAGCAATGGACGACTGGACCGTTGTGAGGCAGGCGCGTGTATTGCCTGGGGACGCAATTACTGAGAAAAACGCAGCAGGGCTATTGGGTGATACGGCCATTCAACGCAACAGTCATCTTTTTTCGTGATTCGTCGCACTGCCCTGTCCGCGGTACCATGCCGCGAGATAGCTAGCTCGATTGGAGACATCTCGCGAAGTACCGTAAGGACCTTCACGGTCAAAAGAGGACCGGCGGCCACTAAAGATACGGGGGCCTGGTTAGCTGTCGAAGAGGTTTTAGCTACGAAGTCCCTATGGGAGCGGACGCCCGGGGAACTAATCGTGAGCACCCTGAGGTCTCAATCAAAAAACACTGTTACGCCGTTGTCATCTCAAGAGCAAATTTTCCGGGGACGGTGTGCTTCGTCAAAGCCACAGTATGAAATCTCTAGCGTTGTACAGCGCCACTGCACCGTAGAGGCTCTTCCGGTTTGCTCTCTTCTGGTTCACTTCGTATCTTCTATACGGAAGGTGGTGGTAGTTTCTTGTAGAAGAATGCCGACATTACCGGTGCGCCCTTGGAGAGACAAACCTCTAGCGGACATCCGTTGGTGGGGCTGAGCTTCGGAAGATGTGGTGCGCGCGAGAGCGGCGTCTGCTGTTGTGGCGCTTGTTCGCAGGGCACTTACCAACCCAATCCCGGCCAGGCGACATGCTTGACTTGTCCAGAGGGAAAGGTATGCAAAGGTGATAACCAGGCTCCGAGTACCTGCACTCAGGGTCACTTCTGCCCTGCGGGTACGCAGCATGAAGACCAGTACAGCTGTCCCCCAGGTATGTTGCCACAACCGCCAAGGTGCCGGGCCGACGTCTGCGTTCTTCGAGTTACTGCACCGTGGAATTCCCGCCAAGCTGATGTCACCGGATCACAAGGCAACGCCCCAGGGCACATTCTTGCCTTTCTCAAGGTTTCTGTCTGGAGAACATCTCGGCGGGCGTCAGCCCCCTCCGCCCAGCCCACACTCGCGTACGCCTCGTGGCCCCATGGACTTTCTGGGGCCCAGCCGGCCGTAAAACCACCTAAGGAGGCGACGAAAAGACAGACAGTACTTCACAACGTCGAGGCTCTCGATCGGTGCCTCTTCCCGTGCTAGTCTGTATTGCCCGTGCGTATAGGAACTATAAACCCAAACACCGGTTCGACTTCACTCGACGCCTGCACGAGGTGTCCCGCAGGCCAGTACTGCCAGGAATATGGGCAAGCTGCTCCCGGAGGACCTTGCAAGGTACAGAGATGCACAGATAGACGCCATGTAGTGTGCTTAGGATGAGATGCGCGTGGGGAGAGGTGCGTCTGTCCCGCCTGATCTGAGACTGCGTTGAATTGCGTCCGACTGTAAGGGGAGCGCGCGGCCCTCATTTGCTCTGCGGTTTGCCGAGCCGGACACAGTGGAGGAGCTGCTTGCACACAGGGACTCGTGATCGAGAGCAACGGCTCCCGTGAGCGATGCGAGGTGACCGGTGTCTAGTGCGTAGTCGTCAATCACTTGGTCGACAGCAAAACGGGAAGATCGGGGAGACAGTATTCAGTTACCAATATGTTTCCGCATGAAGTACAGTGACGTAGCTACAGAGCCTCACGACGCCTCTGAAGAAGTGGTGCCTCGAGCACTCACCTGCTACTGCGGCGCAGTGTGTAAGAGTTGTCCGGACTGAAGCCTTTGTAGCATCGTGCTACCTCCTGCCCTCCGTGGAGTAGCCTACATTTGTGGAGTGGCTCCTCCTTTTGTAGGAAAAGCGTGACAAGCCTCATCCCTACCTATGCCCGCCTACTGGTAGCTCGTGACCTGAGTGTGGTTCCATTCTGTGACTGACTCTCGATGCGAGCATCGCAGCTGAGAATCGTTCCCAATGTGTTGAGTCCCTTCGTTTTGCATTGCTCCCTTCAAGACCGGCTACCTCTGCTTAGAGGCAAACATCTACGACCAGCCCACTTCTGATCGTAAGACCCCCCCACCTGAACGCCAGGTCTAAAAAGTTGCACTCACTCGCAAGCTGCAAATGTTCCACTCCAGGTTTCCGTTTCGGAGTACTTCTCTTCGTTTAATTGCACATGGACAGGCAGGAATTAAATTCGTCCTCTCCAAAAGAAACCACGCCTCGAAATGTTGTTGGCTCCGGACTGCGGAATGGGATGTCATTTAGCAGTAACCTGTGGCTCCTTGGGCACCCCAAATTGCACTACGACTGGCGTGTGTCGCGTGAAGGTGAAACACAGCCCTCGGCAGCCTCCATATCCGAGGCGTTGCTCGGCCCGGAAGTGTGCGGAAACGTTTCTTGCTGAGGTTTTCGACTGGTCTGGGAAGGCCTCTGCGAAGACTGGTTCTTGGAGCCCCACAAATAACTTCCGCGGATGGGTAACTTCTCCTGTTGCTGCAGGATATCACGTGACGCCGAGTGAAACTTCTCTCCGGGGAAGTTCTCGCGTTTGTCTGGTTCGAATTATGCGTTCCCAAGTCTGTCACGAGGAACTACACCTGCTGGCTTTTCACAGAACGAGCGGTGTCCATTGTCTCTTTTTCTGAATTGCTATTTGTCTCTAGAGTGCCTACTGACCGCGCCCGTACCTGGTGGCCAGTCTCAACGGTGCAGCGGGGCTTCACAGAGTTTCAATTCTCTGGAAGATGCCCGCCAACGCTGTTTGGATATGAAGGAATGCCAGGGGGTTGTGGAATTTGCTGACAAGACATACGCCATACGGTGAGTGCAGCCGGTCTCAGGTCAGCCCGCTGCGGAGTGCACGCGAGCATGACTGGTTATTGCTGTCGCTGTTGCAACTGGTTTCATGCTGTTTTGCTGCCTGATTTGCGGCTCTGCAGATGCGGTGGCTACACAGCTGCGAGGGATTACGCCACCAGCATGTTTTACTTGAAGCTCTGTCCGAAAGGAAGGAGGTGCAGAGCAGGAGAGTTCTGCCCAACCCCCCAGACTGTCACGGTGTGCCCTCCTGGCAAGTATTGTGCCAAATCGGCGGCTACAGAAGCTACGGGAGATTGTGCTGCTGGCTACCTCTGCCCAGAGGGTAAGCCCTAGTGGAGCGTGCTCCACTGTCTTCGCAAGCCGTGTAACAGAAGATCTCGCAGAGAGGTCCTCTGTACGACGCCTGTAAGCTGGTTCGTGTGTAAGAGAATGGCGGTTTGACAGCGCTTAGCAACAAGAATATTCCTGCACCATTCGCCGCAATGTTAGGAGACAGATATTATTGTTGCGCTAGCAAGCGAAGTTCATCAGCCAACGCGTGACGGCCGCTATCAGCTCTCCAAGGTGTGGCCATCTCGTGGCAAAGACAAGGACTACTTCTGCTTGAGAGGACGCCTACTCGAGAGAAGTCGAAAAAATGCCTATCGAAAGTTTCATGACAGAGGACAGTGGAATGCTGCCTCTCCGGAATTGAGTTCCGCATAGCGAGCACACGGGCAAAGCACACCGGTGGTTCCCTGCGGCCAACCACCATTGTGATCTGTGGTTGCCGAGAAAGGATGCTGAGACCTTACCTCTGGGCTGGACCTAAAAGTCTGTCGCCGCGATGATTTCTTACTTCTCAAGGCTCCGTGGTTGCTGCGCCTCCGAACGCTCTTTGTCCAAAGGGTCACTACTGCGAAGCCGGTGCTCCCAAAGCCACCGCGTGCCCTGATGGCACCTACCTGCCCGCCCGGTACGTATATGCGTTCCCACGTCGGTACACTGCGAAAGTATCTGGATGGTGCGCAGTCTAAGAAGACTGAACCTAAAACTGCGGCTTCTTGCCTGCCCGTCCACCACACAATGGGACCGAGGAGGAGACGCTGATGTCAGGAACTATCTCCTAAACTCGCCTGTCGTCACTTTGTGACGCAGCCAGTTCGTGTGACCCTGAGCACGAATTCTGATGCAGCTGCCAGCTTCGTGCTCGTCCGGGACGGGCCCGCTTCCCTCGTGTCTCGGGGTTCCCTCTTATTTCAAAAGGGGCTTACAGCACTTCACAGCGCGGACCCTCATGTCATCCCGAAAGGCAGAGAGTGCAGGTTCTTTTTTCTCCGCGGAATGTGCCGCTCTTTGAGACCTTCGGGGCAAACGGCAACGTAGTTTGTATCGTGTGGCAGAAGCCTGGAGCGTCCAGACCTCATCAATGATGTGTGCCTTGACAGAGGGGCTGCGAGTCAAAAGCAGTGTCTGAAGTGCCCCGACGGCTACTACTGCAAAGGAACCGGCCTCGCTCGGCCCTCGGGCCCCTGCAGTGCAGGTGAGCTTGCCTCTCGGACTTTTTGCTGGAGAACTACCATGTGCTGGTCGTACCTGCTTCTCCCAGCTCTCATAGAACGCCTTCTTTCTCTGTTGCGGCCCTGCGGCAAGAGAATCGTACTGCACCCCATGGAGAACCACTACACTTTCGGAGGGGAGGGGCTGTTGTTGATCTAACTCATTGGTAGGTGTATGTGGAGATATAGATATAGAGGCGCCGTCGGCGACAGTGTACTCAAAACCAAAGCGTCGACGTTGGTTGACGACTCCGGCAAAGTGTCGGAGGAATGCTTGGTGAACGAGACAGATATCTGTAAGCGGTTCGTCCTTTTCCGTTTGTCTACAAAAAGTACTATTTGGGGTAGTACATGCTCACACCCACGTAGTTGGCAGACTGGCCTGTTGTCGCAAGAGCCGTTCACTTTGTGGACTGCTGTGACAAATGATTGCGTCGACATAGTAGTGATTGTGCCAACTGCAGGGGCCCCTTGACCCTGTCAGGTCGAATGCTACTACTTTACTGCTTGGCGCGTGTTACCTAACTCCTGTGCTTGCAGGCTACTTCTGTAAACACTCGGATTCCAAAACTATTTCCGTGCCAAACCCTTCCGACGGCCAGTGCCCAGTCGCGCATTATTGTCCTGAAGGTGTTGGGGCGGCGATTCCCTGCCCAGCCGGGACACAGCAACCGAGGCCCGGCCAAGCTTCGTGCATCAAGTGCCAGACAGGTAATCTCACCCTGGCGCCCTCTGCGGAAGACGACTCGGAAAAACTTGAGAGGCAAAACGCGAAAGTGCTTTACGTTTATACAGGCGGAAGCCTGCAGGATCAGTATTCTAGCAACATTTTTGTTTTGGAGTCTCCGACCACCACCAGGTGTTTCCACGGACACTGTTATCTGCTACGAAGAGCGGCGCAAGCATCTGTTTGCAAATTTGTCCCCCGCCCCGCTCAATGAAAGTCCTGTGCTGAGTGGCTGCGATAGAGTACAGCACTTCACTGAAGAGAAGTGCCCCGGGCACAAGAAACATAAACGGACTGAATCATCTCAGGGACCGGTGAAGACCTGAGCAAAACAATCTTTCAGTGTTCTGTTCGCCACCGAAGAAGAGGCAAATCAGCGTACCCTTGAACAAAGAAGTCTCTTTTTGCCCAGTTCCGATACGACGCAGATCTGGCATTGTAGTCATTCGGGCCGAACTTCGTTCCACCTTTTCCCATGGGCAGCAGCATGCAGGAGTAAAAGAAATGCGCGGCTTCCAGTAATCAGGCCGTGCCTTCATGCGTCCCGTATTAGCACAGTCATCCCCACGGAGTTCGCAGTCTCTCCTCGGCTGCCCGATGCAGGAGACCATGTAATCCACTGTAACATACATTGAGGCTCTGGACAAAGCCGACCAACCGACCCCGAAAGCTTCTCTTGTTTGCCATCTTTGTTGAGTGCTTACTGTCTCTGCCCTCTCTCTACCTGGATGGTAGTTCCTCTGGGAGTCTTCTCCCTGTTTTGTCCGTACTAGGTACCGTCTGCTCTGACCCTATAAGCGGCGGAACTCCGTGCCCAGCCGGTTTCTACTGCCCGACAACAGCAGGAGCTCCTCAGTCCTACCCTTGTCCGCCTGGGACGTACTCTTCGGCCAAAGGCGCATCATCCAAGTCAACGTGCAAACCTTGTCCTGCTGGCTCAGTTTGCCCCACCGCTGGGATGACCACTCCTGGTGATCCCTGTCCAGAGGGTAATCAAGCTGACTCATCTGCTTTTGTCCGTTCTTTCGCACCTTTAGAGCAAAATGATAGGGAGCCATTCTTATAGCAGTGTTCCTTTGCATTTTACCTTTTTAGTGGGGCGGCAACAACGAATAAGAAAGAAGCCGGACAGCGATGCTGCCGGTGCCCCTGTTCCTCTGCTTCCACCTCGTGGTGCCCCTTCTATCGCTCACCCAGCGTCGGACCGGAAGACACACTAGCGTAAGAGTGCCGGAGTATGCCTGGTGGCTGCAGTGACTCTCCTTCCCTTGCAGGACCACACCTCTTTCACAGCCCTCCGACACGCGCACAGGAAAACCTCGCATAGCTTATTCGCGGAGTGCCGAAGATCTGTTGGGTTCCACTTTGCCCCGAACTGAAAACGCTCGCACGCACAGGTCCCTGTTACGTGTCCCGGTATCAAACGATTCGGGGAATACCCAGCATCTGACGAGTTCTTTAGTCTTCCGTGTGTCCGTACGGAACCACAGGTTATTACTGCCCTGAAGGTACATGGAAGAGAATGCCTGATACGTACTGCGGTATCGGAACATACTGCCCAAGAGGCTCCCAGGCGCCACTGGACTGTCCCGCAAACCACTACTGCGGGTCTACGCATCTGGCCGAACCGACTGGGCAATGCGCGGCGGGATACATCTGCGTTGCCCGATCTTCGACGCCACGGCCGACTCTTGATGTTTCTGGCAACGCGTGTCCTGAGAAAATGCAGGGACACCGCTGCCCGGCCGGCCACTACTGTCCTGCAGGTAAGGATGTTCCTTGGAAAAGACTGTACCTCAGAAGGTCCACTCCAGAAGAAGGGAAGTTCTGTACGCAGCAAATGCATGCACTGACATGTCTGACAGACGCCTTGTATCGTGTGATACTCATACCAAAGAGTTCCTTTCTTCTCGACCTCTCTCATGAGTCGGGAGAGAAGCTGACGGCATTTCCACTTTGCTTCAGTCTCGATCTTTTCCGACCCCCCGTCCTTGGTTGTATGTGTCGCACATGTCGCACTGGCTACGCCAGTCATATGATTTAAGGGTATCCCCCATACCAGTTCCTCTGGATAACATCGGCCACAACTGGTCCTAAAAGAAGAAAGGGGTACAGAAAAGAAAAGCGCTTGAAGGGCAGCTCGCCACAGCAGTCCGCGGCGAAGCGGAGATAAGAGGTCTACACACTGCAGTCGGATTGCAGCGCGAAGGGTGTTCGGCTGTCCCAGATCTTTTTGGCTCTGTTTTCACGTATGGAAAAAAGCCGACATGGCGGTCGTCCAACAACCAAGGCGTTAGATCGCCCATCTATTCCACGCGCGCACCGCCAGTTGTAGGCTAAAAGCATCCGTCCGGTATACTCTCCAAGAGCCCGGTGAAAGCGCGAATACTCCTCAAGGTGTAGCAACGTGTTCCAGCTGACTGCTTCGGTGTGCTGTTGTCGGTGAAACAGGCGTAGCAACAGTCGTTGCGGGTAGGGGCATTCCTGGGAAAGCAAAGGAAGGTGAAAAAGCAACGGAGGCGTTGGTTGATACCCCCTACGATGCTATTGTACGGAAGGTCACCAAGGATATCTTCATTGCGGATGCAGGAAACAGGAGGGTCGTCCGCATAGATGGCAGGACTGGTACGACTGAAGAGCCCCTTCCAGACATGGGTTTCGCTAGCTTTGGACGGCGTGATACTTTTGTCAGCGGTATAAAAGGGAGGAGTGGCTGAAGCGCTCAGTAACGCCGGAGTATCAGTATAGGGCAGATCACGCGCAGTTTCTATTCACTCCAAGCAAGACAAATGCACAAGTTTGGCTCAGTTACTTGAGCAGTCTTCGGCGCGGGAAGTCATCTTCTCCGGGGATCCCGGCCAGCGGTCCTGTTTTCTCCGTTACGGTAGTCTCCACTGGCTTTTGTTTCGTGTGACGGCGCTCTAGCTCAAGCCGTACATGCGCGCAGTCACCTATGGGCTCTGCTCACTTTCAAAGCCACCAGCCTTAAGAGAAGCCAGCACCGGGGAAAATGCTGTCAACAGGCCGAGTCCGCTGGCTCAAAGTGATAGGCCATTTGTGCCGGGCATACGCAGGCGGAGATTTTTGACTACCTGGTTATTCCTGAGAGTAAATCAGCTGGCGTTTCGGCTCTAGCGAAACATGCGTTGTCTTGGAACTGTGCCATCCGACCTATAGAATAGCATCATTCGGCTGACTTGCTAGATATAAAGCAGAACACGACGACTGGGACAGAACAAAGGACCTGCTTCCTTTTGTTTTTCTCAGGAAAGCTGACGACCTTTGTAGGCGAGGGCGTAGGTTTAGGCCAGGAGACGTGGATCAATAACTCAGTACCGACCCGGCTTGCTCTCTCAAAAGATGAGAGCGATCTCTTCATCTCATACGGCGGTGGGTGCAATTTTCGCGGGCCTATGGAGTTTCTTTTGCGTATCGTGAACTCCATGCAGAATGCGACTCCTCGTGTGCCCGCCTTTTGCATAAAGTGGGGTTTTCTCTTTCCGGGAGCGTTCCGGCGCCCTGCAACTTCACACTGATATGAGTGGAACAACGTACGGTGTGAGTCGCGAAAAAAAAAACTACCGGCGGCCGACTGGCTGCGAAGTCATGAGGCCCTGGGAGTGCTCAGTTCCAGCAGTCCGGCCTCTAAAAGAATGCTGTTGTGAAACGACTAGTGCTTCTCTCCTCAAAAATAGGAGTGGCCTCGTGTTTCTTCTTAGCTCTGTCACCTCGAATCTGGAGCGTCAATCCAGTCAGACTGTGTTTGGGATCGTCGCCGTGGGGTTGCTGTTGGCCTGGAGATCATAGTGAGCTTTTGGTTATGTCCCCTCGCAAGTCGAAGGAAGCTCTGTGTCCTGGGTGTTGGTTTCCGTGTGAGCATGGAGCCTGCAATTCATGTTGTATTAGGCTTGAAGCTGTTGAGTGGCCAAGGAGCGGCACAGTGCTTTGAATGACGCGTCGTCAGGTACACGGTAGATTTTAGTGTGACCTGCCGCCTACACAAAAACTCCAAAGGCACGGCGGCGTACGTACTTCCGTAAGCCGAGGTTGCATCAGGACGCCTTCAGGTGTTTGTCAGCCGTCAACGTGCAGACATAAGAAGAGTATTATCCTTGAAGGATAGCAGCGCAGCAGGTCCGGTCCGGATGCGTTTCGCAGACCGCTAGTCCTACGCTGCCGTCCGCAGTCAGACCTGCGGTTTCTGCGGACGTGGCCCTGCGGTGCAGGGGCACTCCCGGCATCAGAAACCCAGTCATCCTCGAGCTACTCGTATAGGCCGCTTGATGGATTCATACATATATCTTTGGCTGTGCCGCGGCTTCAGACGCTGCAAGGATGGCGAAATTCAACTTCGCTACCAACACCACTACTGAAATAACCCGAGCGAAAGACGTTCGCAGGCCTACAGGGATTGCTGTGGATGGAGAGGACGTTTACGCCGCCTGTCCGTACGGAGACGAAATTCGAATGTTTGGTATTCCAGATGGAGGCGTATCTGGCCAAGTGGCGGTCGACTTTCAAACTCCAGGTACTTATTTCCCCCGGCAAAGCTGCAACAACATTGATTGTTGTTGCCACAGCTACCTGCCTTTCTTCGGTTGAAGAGATTACAGCTTGATGCCCTTCTTTTTTTGCGGAGCTGCAAACAATTAGACACATTGCTTTCTGTCCGGGTAGAAGCAGTACTTCCGAATTCCTCTGTCGGGAGAAGCAACTTCTTGCGGTTCGGTTACGTCCCGTGGTTATAGGGCTTGCCACATAGCGGGCAGATCTGACTACATGCCCAGCCGGGAGGTGCTCGGTTCCTTTTGTACGGCTCTACTGCACCCCCAAAAGCTGGCTGCCTGCTGCGTTTGTTTCCTGTTTGCTGCACCTCATAGAACAAAGAGCTCAGGGAGTTCACAACGAGGGGGCTCCTGGAGAAACCGTGTTGACGTCCGTATGCTGTTTTCGGCTGCGTTTGCTTTGTCGCGTGCTGACTTCTGGTGGATTCCCACGCGGTGCTGGTTCGAAAACGGGTTCATCACATCTGCCCGGCTGCTACAAGAGGTTCCCCCCTGTGCAGCAGGGGTCACCTACTGTACTGGCGCGATACACAACCAAGCATACCCAGCCATTTAGTGCCACGAGTTCCACATGGCCAAATGCATGAGCAATGCTAGGAAGGTAGCTCTTCTACGGAGTCCGCAAGAGAGCTGAGTCTTCCTCTTGCATACTGCCTTACAAGCACCTGATCTCGTTATCATCACCGCGGCACAAGGGTCCCGTCAACATTCGAAGCACATTGCACGACGGTGAAAAGAAAGGAGGGAATTGTGCCGTTTGGTTGACACCGCAGACCGTACCGATGTCCTGCATTGTTTTTGTAGATAGCTCGCCGACTGGCGAGAAGGACACCATAAACGAGCCATACGATGTGTGGGTTGGTCCTGACGGTTATACCTACTTCGCTGACTCACTGGGAGACCGAGTGAGTGACAGTGCCGAGCGACAGTACAGCAATCGTTGCCGTTTCGTGGCTGTCCCTCGGATAGTGTGTTCACAAGACGGAAGACCTTCTGCCGAGGAGCAAGGTCTTCTTGGTAGCATTTATGAGGCAATCTCCGATGCAACACTCAGGTTTTAGTTTCATTGTGCTCTGGCGCGCTCCAACCTTCACGTTCATGTAGTGCAAACGCACTGCGGATGGCCTGCTGTCGACATTCGGGTACCACACAACTCTGGCACGACTTCGTTCCTGTGTGCTTGGGGATGCACGCACATAGAAACGTATCCGTACGTTCTGTAAAAGCTACGAAGAAAAAGCGGCGCCACCTGGGTTTCAGAGGTATCATTGCTGACGCAGAAACGAATTTTGTCTAGCCCCAACAAGGCTTATAGTGGTGACAGGTGCATCAGACCCCTACGTACCCCGAGCGCCTCCGACAACGTTGTGCTCCCTCCGAACGTGTCTGTTCGCAGTCGGGTCACTTCAGCTCTCTTTGTACTGGCTGAAATGCACCTTAACTGCCTCGAGCCATAACAAACAGCCTTCTCATTAGAGAGTACTTGGTCGAGTAGAGTAAACTGATTTGGTTCGTAGTTTCGTCGTAGCTAAGTTGATGAATAGTTCGCAAATGGTTTAGCAACGTCCTCACATCATTTTCAGGACCTTCCTATACCGTACACAAACTAGGTAGTGGATGAGCCGCATTAGCTTCCATTCTCTAATCACCCACCAGCCGCAGGCTCTATCCTGATAAAACCTTTCAGTCGCTATCGTTCTGCATCTCTATTCGGGAGGGCAGTTTGTTGCGCGAAACAGTTACACACCATTCAGGGCACTTTTCTCTCGTTCGCGCTTTTGCTGTTCCACTCCGGTTCTCGCTGATACAGGCTGCATCTGCTTGATTTATCGGCAACTGGATCACTATGGATGGACATTGCGCGGGAAGGTATACAGAAGCCAGTGTAGGGCAGCGGGAACCACTCAGGAAGTTGGTGAGGACGGGACTGGCACGTTAGACTGTAACAGAGAGAAGCGGGGCGACACTGGTGAGAGTGAGCCCGTCAAGGACGCCTGCACGGCATGGCTTTCCTCTCTTCGGATGAAACAGGACTGGGTGGAGCTTCTTCACTTTCTTCTTGAACTTCTGTGCTCGCCCGCAGATTCGAAAATTCCAGGTTAACTCCGGGAACCTCTCACCTCAAACTACGAAAATGTTAACAGTTGTAGGGGGTGGAGTTACGTCATTTGAAGTCAGAAGACCGGTGCTCCTTACTGGGTATGTAGACAAGCAGGTACGCCTGTCAACCTGACTCTTTCGTCCAGCTCAAGACTCTCAGTCACAGAGCTAAGTGTCTCCCTAGTGTATGCCGAGTGGTGGTCTTAAGAGTAAAACCATTATACTTCCTTATTTTCGCGTCTTGATCCAACACGCAAGGACCGGAGCTCATTGGTTTTCGCATGTGGACTGCATGATGCAAGAAACGATATTTTGTGATCCCAGGCTGGTTGAACAAGTCAAAGCCTCGATTACTTCTCTTGGCCGTCGGCAAATGACCTGTTCGACGAAAATTTATGTGCTCTTGTTATGCATCTTGTTACTGCCTATACCTTCGGTGAAGAACAGTCACAATCATCTAACTCCTCTCACGAGAAAAGTAGGGATCCGTGAAAACTCCGGATCTCTGGCCTTACAGATGTGCTTAGACCTCTCTGTGTTCTTCGTACGGACAACCTGTATAATGTCCATCCAGATTACGTCCAAACCTCTGTCTGATGCGACGTCACTTCCTACAAGACAACCCGTCGGTGTACGGCTGACAAACCGGAGAGTATAAGGGGGAGTACGAACCAAGAGGCTACCATTCGCACTTTCCCTCCCTATCACTTGCCTGGGTGGCGCGTAGTTAAGCGCACGCTGGAATACTCGAGTATTCTCGCTGCTTTTTCCTGAGCCTTTCATTCCTTGCGCCGAAAACTCTCGCGTGAAAGACAGCGTGTGTGTTTAACGTTAAGAGTTTTGGCCAGCTAAGACACAGTCGTGCGGGAGGGGACAAGATGGAAAACCCATGGGAACAAGTGTAGGCCGAGAGAGAAGATGGTAGTGCTGGGCAATGCTTGAGGAAGAGCACCGACAGACACGGCAGTAGCATCTGGGTCGTTCTATTAGGCAGGCTTGGAATGAAAAAGGTATCAATCAAGATACAGGAGAATCGAAGACAGGAGGTGCTTCTAATTCTTCCTGCCTGTTTCCATGTCTGCAGAAAGTCGTCACATTGTGTGTCTACGAGGCCGACGACCACGTGTAAGCAAGAACTCTCGATGGTCCTGGCGTGTTTGTGGCTAAGAAGGGTTCCTTGTTTACACTCTTTCAAATCTTTGCTTCCTTTGGCTGGTACTAAGACGAGACAGGGCGACGTGGAGAGACGGGCACAAGACGTGCTCAGCTCTATTTAGTCTCACTCCTAGCTGTTGCTTCTCTTAGCTGAGAAGTCTAGTCCAATCCTCACGTCCATAGGGGGATAGTCTGACTTAGCTCTCACCGCGAAAGATGCGTGTTCGGACTGAACTTCCCCCGCAAACAATAGCCTCCCGAGAAAGAGAGACAGAGAGTGATGATCAGACCGTAGATATCTCGCTAGTAGTACCCTTTACTACAAATGAGGAGGGGAACGGCAACATCACCTCAACAGGCGAGCATGCAAGCTGCGGCCTTCTTCGCCGTCTGATGTGATGATTCATAACAGCATTTCTAGGATCCGCCTGACCTCGACCCCGACGAAAGAGATTTTGTTCACAGCCCAGGAAGTGGAAAACAGTTTCCGCGACAGTTACTATGGACGGATACAAGTAGAAAGCTGGGTAATTCTTTATGCCGAAGAAGGTTCATTCACGTTCTACACTTTTAGTCTGCTACAGCGAGTCATCTCCATGAATATCGAAAGAGATTCTCATTTTTCAGCATATCGACATACCGTACTTCTGGACAGATCCATTCACCGACTTTCTCATACTGATCCTATCTCCCTTTGTTGCCAGAGGTGTCGAGCCATCCTTGTTGACCGGACCATGGAGTTCAAACAAATCTAATGAGTCCTCAATTAATCTTTCTTTCCTAGGTGACGCGTCATGTGTAGAAATGGAGAAAATGCCTCCTTGTCTCCGGTGTCAACACCTATCAATCTTTCCGTCGTTTTTATTCACCTTTACAGAGAACTAGATGTACATATAGTTTTAGTCCAACAGCGAGCCTATCAGCAAGCCCCGTCTAGTCCCCTCGAGAAACCTCTCTTTCTAGATGACGGCCCCTATCCCCCTCTCTGAGCATGACACCGTCATTCTTCTTTGCGCAGTCAATCGCTTGCTCTTGAGCTCGAAAAGGAAACAACCCCGAACTTCACCATTCTATCTTTGCATGCTATCCACACGATTACTTTCGTACTTCCCTCATTGCTTCCTTAGCGCCAGTGAAGAAAGATACGAGGTCTGCCATAGATCTTTCGGGGGGGGTGTCGGTAGTATCATAGAACAAGACGTTGGGTCTCTGAGGCAGCAGATGAGACTGTGTCAGCCCTCACGAAGCAGAATTGCGAGGTGATCTTTCTATCTTCTTCAGGAGGGAAACGATGCTGCGCTCCTTGTCTCCTTCCCTAAGCGGCATGTCGTCCGACGAATCTTCCTTAACTCAAACAGAAAAGAAACACAGGTTCAAGCTATACCATGCCCTAAGGGAACATACCTCGATTTCGAAGGAGCTACAGATGTCGAAGATTGCAAGAAATGCCCATATGGAAGATACTGCGAACAGACGGGTCTTAGTGCTCCAACAGGCTTCTGCTCGGCTGGGTATTATTGCGAACCTGGTTCGACAAGTCCCAGACAGACGAAATGCCCTCCTGGCTATGCTTGTCCTGGCCCTGGCACCGGTAATGGCATGCGAAAATGGCTCTTGCATATCTATACGTTTATGTATGCGTCTCCCCATTTACACAGACAAGGCGAGCCCAATTTATTGCATACCTACCGCCCTTCTTCTGTAGGAGTCTGGTATTCATTCCACTCAGAAAAGGGAATTGCGTCCGAGTTGTGTGACCACACTTACATATGAATAGGAAGACAAGAAAATAGCTAGCTGTATTGGCCTATCTACGTAGACATGGTTGTCCAGCGCAGAGAAGTTGCCTGCCTGTTGATCACTGCTGCTGGCTCCGCTCCTCCTCTTGAACTTCGCGGAATTTCACGACACCGAGACAATGCGCGAATGAAAGAGAGTGGACCTTCTGTCACTTGTGTGCATACATAAGAAGCCGCTCAGAAGTAGCGCTTGAGTAGCCTGCTTTAAGCCAAACCGATGGAGGATACCAAGAGGAGTAGGGATTCCCGTTTCGCTCTTTTTGCTAATAGCCTGTGCCAGTCTCCAGTAGAGCAGCCACCCCTGCTGTCCGGTATGATTAGGGAAGTTCATGCAGGGTGCCCATACACAAACTCCTCTTTCGTTCTTGTTCTAGAAAAAACGCGTTACATGCCGCGTGCTTCTTTGTGTCCCCCCAGTACTGCCTACCTTTATAAAGAGCTTCCTCATCCAGAAGCATACGTGTATGTATGGCTCTTCTCTCTCATGTGAATGGACTTTCTTTTTCGATCAACTCCATGCACGCAGTGTCTAAGAGCAGCCAGGAGAGCACACAAGATTCAGGGATACGACTCATCTCACTTTTCGCATATGGCCGGCCAGCCGAAGTTATAGTGTTCGAGAATAGCCGAAGGTCTCCCCAGGTTTCAAATGAAGGATTGATTCCCCCGGACTTTGGGGCCTTAGCAGTCTCAGCTCCAAAAGACGGAACCTTGGTTACCGCAGCGGTCGGAGAGAATCTCTTTATTATCGAGCTAGGAAAACCTCGGACTGTTGCCCAGCTGAACTTCCGTAGTTCACCAGACACGCCGGTACGTCCCCACCTTGTCGCGTGGCTCCTCCTCTCTCTTCCTTACTAGACATCTTACTGCCGCGGCCATGCGGTCGCAATGATAGCGCTTCTTCATGAACTTAAGCAGGGTATCTAGTCAAACAATCCAGGAACGACCTTGTTCACAGAAACGGATGAAGAGCTCACTGTCTTTTGCATGCGGTGTGTCTCACCCTCCCTGTCTCTACACTGGCAATTTCTCTCTATGGCATGTAGCAGGCAGGCAGCGAGGTGAATTCGATCGGCCTAAAAGATCTTCATTCCCTACGCCTTCTTGGCTTGTTATCAACCTATGGAGGGCCTCTCGCTAGCTACATAGATAGATGTACAAAGAAGAAAGAAGCAGAGGTCTGATGTGTTTCCCAAGATACGTCCGATTTGCTTTACCAATTCTGTTGTGTGTATCTCCACATCCGCTTCGTAAAGGATCTCCCTCCTCTGTCCCAGAGCGCCACTTCGCCAACTTTTTCCGCGGATGGCCCTATGTCTACGAACACGCTATGACTTCTACTCCTTCTCTGCAGGCCGTCTCGACTGAACAGGTCTTCCCTGACATATCTTTCGATATCTCTGTGATTCGTACGTCGAATGAAGTTCTCTGACTGTGTTGTCTTCTGTATTAGGTGGATAAGGAGCAGTTACTGCTGTGGTATCAGGATGAAGAGAAAGATTCATGGAAAGACGCTTCCTTTTCTGCAGAGCATGACGCTTCAGGCATTCGGGTGGTCTTTGAGAAAGATATCCGGACAACTAAGATAGCACTCCAGGCTTCACCTTCACATCCAAACGTTCACGGAGGTGCCGTGCGCTTCAGTAACGTGTATGTACAGAGTACTAGAGCGTCAGGTATGAATTCAAAAAATCATATGAAGTAACTCAAACAAAGTAAAAGTACGATTCCATGCACCCGTCTCTGTCCTTCAACTTTCTCTACGGGTCCCATATGTTCATAAAGAGATGGATAGATAGAGAGATACATGGACAGATAGATAGATAAATAGATAGGTGGATATCACAATTCCCCGCGTCCCCGTAACTTTCTCCCTATTCACCCTCTTCCTGTTTTGCCCGGCAATGCTGACTCACCCCCCGTGGAGTTCTACATTCCTGTATGGTGTAAGAGCTACAAATCAACATAGAAGTTGAGAGACAGAATCGTTCTTAAGCTCCAGGTAGTCTTGGGCACTGAATTGTGATTCTATTCGAAGTGACTTTTCTATATCTGCACCCTTCATAACTTGCGTGTCTCTGCGCATAACTCGGACTGCCTATCTCAAGAGTCTATATGATAAGCCATGAAAAACTCGCTTGCTGTTGTTCTCTCTTGGTTGACGTCTCTAGATCCCTTCACCAACACAACTTCCTTCTTCCTTACACTAGAAGTGAAGAGTAGACGCCTGGGTCATAATGAACTACATATAGGCCATCTATACCCGTAGAAAAGCGCTCGAATGACGAAGGCTCCCTCCCATCCTCTCTTTTAATCCGAAGCATGATGTGGTGTCTGAGCACGGCCGCTCTATCGAAGGTGTCACACATGAAGTTAGGCCAGAGAAGACGGTTGATATAACCAATCTACATTGTGCAAAAAATAGATCTCTCATCGATAGCTCTTGACGAAGTAATAATAACTGATTTAGCTTTAAAAGGACAAGGCAAGGCATGGATGAGAAGAAAGCTCTATGAGAAGTCTAGGCGCTTTTGCTTATTCATGTCTCTCATGCAGCCCAGGAGTACCTGCGATCCTTCTATCTACTGCGATTCGCACTCTTCCTCCCCCCCTATATCCATGTGTGTGTGTCTATGACAGGTAGTCCAGACATCTTCACTGAAGTTGCGCGATATATCATCTATCTATGGATATCTATATATGCATCGAATCCATTCTGTTCACTTCTTTTTCGTGTAAAAGTCTAGGAGCATTCCTTGGTGTATCCTGCCGTAGACTGAAGATGGGGTCTCTTTCTTTGTCTTCCCCCCTTCTTTCTTCTTTTCCTGTTTCATTCAGGAGCTCTCATTGTCGTTCCGCAGGAATGTCTAGCAGGCACCTATCAAGACGAGCAAGGACAGGCCGCATGCAAGCCGTGTCCTGCCGGTCGAACCTGTGCGGGGCGCAAGTTGAAGTCCACATCTCCATGCCCCGCCGGGTTTTATTGCGAGGGAGGAGATGCTTTTCCTCGTAGCTGTCCTGCAGGAACGTATTCGAATCAAGAAGGTCTCTCCTCTGCTTCTCAGTGTACTCCCTGTCCTGCTGGAAAGTATTGCGCTGTACGTGGGGCTAAGCAACCAACGGGCTCGTGTTCGGCGGTAAGGACAACCCACAAATTAGCGAAAGAAGAAACAACACCTAGCTCATGGACGACAAAGGGAGAACAAGAGAAAGAAATAAAGAGATAAGAAAGAAAGAAAGAAGGAGCAAAAGCAAAGGGAGGAAAGTGGTTTGAAAAGGCTTTCCTTTCTCTTTCGTACGAGGCGTTCACATCGGCGTCTGCTCGGTGGTAGTCAGTCGCTTTCATCACATGAGGAGATGGACTTTCCCTACTCTAGGGAGTATGGAAATACACGAGTCTGTTCTTCTTCTTATGAATATTACTCTTATTCCCGTAGGAAGACTCCTACCATCTGAGATATCCCATCAACTCGAGGTTTCTCTATCCCAGCAAGCTATATTCGATATGTGTAGATATATAGATATACAAACAGATATATTTATATATACAGATATATAGATTTATAGATATATATAGGTACACAATAGGAATGCGGTGGTTCAGGTGGTCGTCCCTTTGACGTATCGGATGTCTTCTTTACGTTGAGAGGGACTGCAGGCGTTGGAGCAGGATTTCTGCATAGGGCATGCAGCTAGAGATGAAACTATAAAACTTTCCATGCATGCATTGAGTGAGTGGTTTTTTATTTGTTTCAATCAAGTCATCACACAATCGCATGCACCGGTATGTTTGAAAGGTCTCACTCTCTCTTTTTTTTTCTTCTAAAAGAAGGGAGGAGGGAGAGGGGAGTGTGGGCCGGCTATTGTCCGTCTCATCTGAGACAGACTAAAACGACCGTTGTTATGCATACACCTCTCTAGTCATTCCCATCTGATACTGATACATCTTTCGAAGTGCACACTATTGCAAGGAAGAAGACAAAAAGAAAAGAAGTCTCTCTCTTCTCTCCTCGCTCTTACCAAGATATCATCTAGTTAGCTACATAGAGAGCTTCTCTAAAGGCAAGCTAGTCGGAGAATCCTTTCTACAAGGAAGAATAAGCTAGTTGACTTGTACTCATTCGCGCGCGCTTCCCTCTCTCAGCCGCATCAAGCCATAGTTCCTCCCTAGAAACTGACGGCTAGGGAGGCTATCAAAAACTGCAGTACACCCCCCAGAGCTCTCTACAGACTGAAGCAATAAGGCAGCGATACCTTTCTCACTATATGTATAGAGATAGATATATACCTGTGACTTGTTCCTACGTCCTCGGGGGTGCATGATATAGCTGGTACCTCACCATCTTGTAACGATAGATTCCTTCTACGTATTGTCTCTATAGTAGTCGATCCACTCTTTATCATTCTCGTCTCACCCCAGGTAAACCGAAATGTACGTACGGCCTTTCAAACAAGCCTACAAATCCATATTTACCTATCTATCTGTCTACTTCCTCTCCCTCTCTCTCTTTCTTTCTACCTATCTCTATGAATGTATGGGGACTATCGTGAGTGTATCTGCACTGTTTGCTTCTTACAGGGGTACTTTTGTAAGAAGTATTCCTGGTTAAAAACTCCGACGGAAGACTCAGTCAATCCGGATATCTTAACTACAGTCAACGGAAAGAAACAACTCTATTCTAATATTGGCTCTATCTGCCCTAAAGGCTACTACTGCAGTGAAGGAACTACCCAGCCGACCGCATGTCCTCAGTAGGTCTTCTTCTCTTCTTCGCGTCTTTTCTGTAGTCATAGATAGGTTCGATCGATGTATATAGATATAGATATGTGTAGATATGAATAAACATGTACATGAATCTATATGTATAGATCTATCTATCTGTATATAGCTCTCTATATATACTGACTGCCTTGTAGCAGTTGTAGTTTATCATAGACTACTTTGTCTGTCCAACTTCCTTCTCACTGTGAGGGAGTTGTATGATAGCTATAGTAGCAGATAACCTAGATAGTCTCCTTGCACTCCTAATTCTCCCTATATGCAATGTACAGGAAGCGATTGATCTCGATTCTAATCTATGAGGCTATGCTGGATGAATGAAGAAAGACAGGCCAATGAACTAGACACACACGGGGGTGTCGTAGCTTTCTCTGTTCTGTCTTTACCCTTCATCTCCCCTTCATTTCGGTTTGACGGAGAGCTTCCTCGAAACCGATCACCTCTTGTACACACTTCTCTCGTCGTCTTGTAGAGATTTCTTTCATGGTGACTTAGATAGCCACATTTCTCCTTTGTCGACATCCTAAAGAAGAAGAATAGGGGTTCTTCTTTCTCTTTCTCTCTCAGAGACAAAGAGAGACCTATGTACGAATATGTTTATCTGTATCTATTTGATATCTCATTCAATCATCCATCTAATGGTGACATAGATCTCTCTTGTTCATCTCCCGCGTTTTTGATCCTAGTATAAAGAAGATCTCTGCTGAAGATGGAGAGTTGAAGTCGTTTCACACTTGACTCCTCCTCTTTCCATCCTTTCTTTCTCCTCAGAGGCTATACATCAGGCCTTGGAGCTACCCAGCAGAGCGACTGCTACCCATGTGATCCAGGGCATTACTGTCCCTCGGCGGGCACTTCACTCCCTTGTAACGAAGGATACGTGTGCTACGAGGGAGCGATCATTCCTAACCCTACGAATAAAGATACGCAGAAAGGAGAAAGATGTAAAGAAGGATTCTACTGCCCAAGAGGATCATATAAGATGCTTGTAAGCAGCCTGGCAAGAAGGAAGAAAGTTCTTTTGCTTCTCGGGAGTGCGTCTCTTCTTCTTCTTTTCTTTCGCTCTGAAGCAGTCGACCTGACGTAGAGTCATGGAAATGACAAATGATAAGAAGAGTATGAAAGAAAAGAAAAAGCATTAGGCGTGGGGGGGAAGGGGAGAGACTTTACCTTTCCTTCGTCACGTAACGGGTAGAAGTTAGATAGAGAAAGAAGGTAGAGAAGTTACCTCTATCACGGATGAGATGCCCAGGTGTAGACTGTTGGTCTTTCAATACGATACAGGGGAGGGAGATGTATGTATGAATTCTCTCCCATCTCCATAGGGGCGAGAATGAAGGGAGTAACAAGCACGGCGAGTTATCTCCATGTAAGCTTGATAAAGGATTCCTCTATTTGGCACAGTCTATAAAACTACTCCTCCTTCTGCAGCATTGTGTAGGCCTAGCATTAGTAACGTCGGATCTGCTAGAGGACTAGCTCATAGACGTGGCAAGAGAGTATCCATCTATATAGACATCTGCTCCATGCTCGGGGGATGGTACGTCTTCCTGCTTCTGGTATTCTCTTTCGATCTGAGAGGCCGACTGCAGCTAAAAAAGAGAGAGAATGCCTCCAAGATCTCCTTTCTCCATCTAGCTTTGCCCCGACCTATCCTCTGTCTTTCAACATTGAGAAGAGAGAGAAGAAAGAAGAACTCCTGCCTCGCTAGATCTTCCTATTCAATAGGCTCACAAAGTGTAGATGCCCGAATATTTAGCTAGGGCTTGACCGTCATTGTCAGACTGACTGGAGATCTTCTCAATCTCTATAGAATGACTAGAGTTGCACGGATGATCCATAAGAAAGAAGAAGACCTTCTAATCAGCAGCACAAAAGAAACAAAAAGAAAAGGGTTATAATGAGAGAGAGAGAACTGCTCTTCGCATCTTACCTCTTTTCTTATCAGGAAGGCGTAGCTAGAGAATTCTCTGGCCTTTTGCCTTGTCCGCAGCACACTTGGCTCATCGTGACTGATCACGACAAAATCTACTAATATCCTTTCTTTCTTTCTTTCTCTCTTACTCTTTCTTTC
>NW_027153242.1:84452-85398 GCF_002600585.1 Cystoisospora suis
CACACACCACAGCCGTGTCAGCCTGGAACTCAGAGCGCAGCCGGGGCGGCCTCATGCACACCGTGCGCTGCGGGGACGTTCTGTCCATGGCTAGCTACACCAGCTAATTCATCTACAGCTATCAAAACGTGTCCAGTTGGACACTCATGTCCAGCTGGGACAAGCACACCTCTGCAATGCCCAGCAGGAACTCTTCAAGCTTCCCAGGGATCTTCGAACTGCCAGCCTTGTCCTAAGAATTTCTACTGCTCGACGAAAGGTCTCACACAAGCAACAGGAACCTGCTTTGCGGGGTTCTACTGCTCTTCGGGAGCTATCCTTCCAGCTGAACCAAACCTTGTCTATGGAGAAGACGGCAACTTGAACGGGAAATGCCCTCCTGGCTATAGTTGTGCAGGCGATAAAGATCCTGTCCCTTGCCCAGCAGGGACATATCAAGTAAGCGCCGGCTCCTCGGGGTGCTCTCTCGTTCGTCTGGATGAGTGCTATAGCTGGGGAGAGTTATGATCATGCATCGGTTTCATCCCTTTTATCTGTCTTTGAGACTTCGTGCTTAGAGTGAATTGTTTTACACTTTCTTCTTACGAGACGGCGTTGTTTGGGGTGGAGGAAGAGGGAAGAGAGACACGTATGTAGAGACAAGGTCAAAGATGCAGCAGAAGACAGAGGGAGAGCAAGTAGAGCTCGTAGCGTACAATAGCCGAGAGTTTCTAAACTTAAACGTCACCATTCCTTCCAAGCAAAGGTAGAACAAAGATGGTTGCTTCTTACAGAGTTTGTAGTTGACTGATAGCCTTCTCATCCACAGACCTATATGTGATGCATGCATCACGCATCCGTCGTTGTAAGACATGAGACCAAGAGAAAACCATGGAGATACAAACTCCAGTCACGTGAAAGGAATCTAAAGGGTTCTCTTTTTTATTCCTCTCTATCTATCTATCTA
>NW_027153243.1:0-3092 GCF_002600585.1 Cystoisospora suis
GGCACGCCTGATCGCCCTCATCTTTCCTCGGACCCTACAGAGACAGCGACGGCCTCTGACAAGACCTGGCAACAGCGCAATACCTGTGCCTGGTTCACAACGCCACGGCGCTACACCTTCGACGTCGAGTTGAAAAAACCGGCTGGGGCTCGGCGGAGTAAACGGCAGTGCGGTATCTACTCTGCAGAAGACGCTGATGTGGTCTCGACGCCCGTAGCCTCTTTTTTGGATCCCCAGTCTTCACGTCTCACACTGTTCTTTAACTATCTGTCTAAAAAATACTCTGCTGCCCCGCCTCCTCTCTGCCCGTCGGCACCGCAACACGTCCCCGCCTTTCCCCCTCTCCCCTCCATACCCACCTACGAGAAACTCCACGAATGGAGTGTTACCTACGCGCCATTTTTCTGGAGGGACGTGTGGGAATTCTGCGGAATTAAGGATCCGAACAACATAGGTAGTGTGTTATTAAAGATCCAAGGTGACGGATTGCCCACTGGACTGCAGTCGATAAACAGGTTCTACGCGCAGAACGCGACTTCGAAGGGCCTGCCTCGGACCCAGTTCCTTTTCGGGTCTCCATCATTGAAAGGCCTTTCTCCTCAAGCGTTCATCAACACAGTCTTCTTTCCCGAAGGGAAGCTTAACTTCTCTCAGAATGTGCTATCGTGAGTTGGCAGACAAAGAAGTGCACTCTGGAAGCACTCGTCCACTCAACCACACATTCGTTGCCGCACGCCAGTAGTGGCTTGGATGGTGTCGCCATGTCATACTCGCGTCAGGTTCGTCCTGAAGGGAGTGTGGTCCCGCGGCCCCTGACTTTTCATTTCAAATACTTTGAATGGAATTAGATTTCCCTGGGTGTGTGCCGGACCAAGGAAGCCCAAGATGCTGTTTGGTAGAAGCATCAACCGAGGGGACCCGAGCAGTTTTCATGCCACTGTCCCCACTTTCCAGGGAAGAGCCGAACTGGCCACTGACCGGAGCCGTCGGTCGTGAGTTCTGTTGTCGTGGTTGGCTTCTGGTCATCACCTGTGACCGGCGTTATTGGAGTGACATTTTCTAGCTCCTGCACTGATTCATGCGTACGGATCTATCGGCAGACTAGTTCTGTACGTTGCAAGCAAGCATCCCTTTGGCAGGCCATGTATTCACTTCGCTACGGTCACCGAGGCGTGGCCGTGGAGGTTTGCCGTGCTTAAAACTATGCTGACGGCGACAACGATGCCCAGGCCGGAGCCGCAGTTCTGCAAACCGGGATCTATTCTTTTGTCCGAGTATCACTGTCTCTTCCGGAACCGTCTTGTACAGAGCTGCGGGGAGATCTGACGAGGATATCGCCGTAGTGTTCTCGTGTGAGGGAGCAGCACCTCGCACAATGACATTCAAGGAGCTGCGCCGGCAGGTTGCCATTATGATGCAGTTTCTGCGGAGAAAGGGTCTGCGGAGTAAGGAACGCCTCGCTTAGGATTCATTCCTAGTTAGTAGCTGCGTTCAGGTCGATTTTTCTTCGGGGGGTGACCGCTCGCTTGCACAGAATTGGGTCTTGCAACATAGTGCCTGTGGCTTTGTGATACTGCGCGCTTGCAGAGGGCGACAGAGTTGCAGCAGTGGTGTGCAACACACCAGAGACGATAGTGACAATGCTTGCTGTCACAGGCCTAGGAGGTGGGTTGCTCGTCTGACTTTTCGTGTCGTGCTAGTTTAAGGTCGCCTAGATGATGTGTACATTCTGGGAAGGACCTCCACGAGCAGTCTACGTTAGGTGATCATTTCTTCAGCTGGGTAACCCCACTGCAGGTATGGATGCACGAAACGTTAGTCAGAACGACCTGTTGGATCTCACACACCACCCAGCGTGAACGGGTCTAGAGAGCAGAGAAGGGCTTTGTTTCTGCGCATATCCTCCAGGCGTGTGGGCGTCTTGCTCTCCGGATTTCTCTCTTTCCATGTTGGAGAGCCGATTCTCAGACCTGTCTCCCACGCTGCTGGTCACCACAGACGCCTTCCAGTTCAGAGGGAAGATGACAATGTGTGACCAGAAAGTCAGTGAGGACGCGACATCCGTTTGCTGCCGCCTCTTCCTGTCAGCAGGCACAGGAGGTCTGAATCAGGGCTGTTGCCACTGTGCTGGGCAAGCTGACCCAATACCCCAAATGGGCGTGCCTCTCTTACCGCGTAGCTTTGGCCAGCAGAGTGCTGCAGGTTGGAATGACGCTCTTAGTGTCATGCCGCACCCTTGCTTTTCAGGCTGAAAAGCTCTCCAGCAGAATCAAGTCCGTGAAGCAGGTGGTTGTTCTTCCTCTTGATGGAGCCATTGAAAGGACTTTCGAGGTTGATACTGCACACAAGGACGCAGCTGTCCCGCGTGAACACTTCTCCGATATCATGAATACGTACGTTCTGAGCCACTGTAAGAGCAGACTCAAGACAAAGGCTTGCATGACAATATTAATCCACAAGCGCGCAGGTAACTCACACAAATGGCTTGCTTCCTCTGCAACAGGCAGTGGCACACTACCTGACCACAGAATCGTTGGCAGCATATACCACTGGGATTTGTGTGGGCTGAGGGCTGCCTGCTGGCAAGCTCGCAAAAAAGGGACTGCCGCGAGAAAGAACAACGTTAAGCTGTATCTGTTGGGTTCTCCTAGGTCTCTGGTTCCTGACCTTGTTTTCCCGAACCTGTCTTTCAACGATCCTCTCTTCATTCTCTTCTCAAGCGGAACTACAGGTCAGTGCCACTAACTGGACATGCGTACGCTAGCTGGACTCTGACGCCCGAAGGCGCCCCCCTCCCCCTAACCAAGTGCTACAGTTATCTCCTTTGTGGCTACAGCCACCTGACCGAATCATGAAGCGTTTCTTGTATCCTGCAGGCAAGCCGAAGTCTATTGTCCATCGCCAAGGCCTGTTACTCCAGCTGGTGAAAGAGCATCAGTTGCGTGAGTCCCAATGATTTCTGTCGGCAGCAGCTGTAGCTAATCCCGGAAGAGCCGCCAAAATCAGTTTGCAGCGTCGACTAGATTCGCCATGCTCCCCTTTGTCGTGCAGACCTCGACGTGCGCCCGGGGGATGTAATGTTCTACTACTCC
>NW_027153243.1:3165-23360 GCF_002600585.1 Cystoisospora suis
CCGGGCGTGGAGTCCTCTCTAACACTCGCTCGACGATAGGCGCAGTATATCGGGTCACATACGCGGCGACCACAGCTTCCCATGGAAATGCCAATGAATCGACTGGGACTCCACGGAGATCTGCTCCGAGCCGTTATTTCCTGTTTCTGACACAGCTGCCTGGATGATGTGGAACTGGCTAGTGGCTGGTCTCGCATCCGGGGCGAGTCTGTTGCTGTACGAAGGCCATCCGTTTTATCCCCTCCCGGAGACACTATGGAAGCTTTTCGATGAGCAAGGTATGAGGGGAGCCGCTTGTGCAAAGCCACCCTACTGCTGCCATATGCAAACTCCCTTTCCCGCGCTGTCTGTTCATTGCGTGTAAAACAGTGAGAGGGACCTGAGACGAGTCCCGGAGAGACTGTGGGGAGAACGAGCGCACTGGCCTAAGTAGAGTTCAGTGAAGGATCGTGCACAGGCAGGATTCAGGGGTGTCTGCGTCCCAGTCACATGCAGCTTGCTCATCGCACAGAGCAGGTGAAGCTTCAACAAAACCCGCGCGATGCGAAGTGGCCTGCAACAGATTAAGCCGTGCACGTCTGACCGGAGTACAGTTCACTGTTGGGGATCCTAATACTCAAGAAAAGATGTGAGACAGCTTTCGGGACAGGAGAGAATCGGACAAACAGCATGTGCTGATTCCAACACGCAGGGGGGACTCTTTTTGGCGCCAGCGCTAAATATCTGCAAGAGCTCGAGACGCTGGGGTACGCGCCTGGGCACGACTTTCAGCTGAAAAGGCTTCGGACCGTTTGCTCCACAGGCTCTCCTCTCTACCCACATGGGTAAGCCGAACTGGCATACTTAAGGATCTGCAGGCACATCTTCAGTCCACCGTGTCCACGAAACCGTAAGCTCAGCAGGGTGCAATTCAGCAAGAAACTGACCCGAAGCCGCTACCATTGGACGGCTACTTAGTGTATTTTCAGAGACAGGACTCACGAAAATGTCCCCCGCGGGGAAGCAGCATGTCAACAGGGTACCGTACAATCGCCGCTGTCTGTCGGCCGGGGCTCTTTCGTGACCAGGTTCAGACACTCTTCCTTGTCCTAGATATTTTGCGCTTAGGTACCGATTTGTGACAAGCCAGATCAAAGACAAGGTGCACCTTGTATCGATGTCAGGGGGGTCTGACATCTGCTCGTGCTTTCTAACAGGGGATCCGACTAGCCCCGTCCGAGAAGGGCTTCTTCAGGCTGAGGGCCTTGGTGAGCCTCCTGTCACTTCAGTCAAACCCAGCCGCTGTGCCTCTTGTATTCAGGACCGGGGGGTCTGACTTCTGCTCATGGTTCCCTATTTTTAGGCCATTTCAGAGTCTCTCCCGTGCTGTTTTCGTCGGCATTCATTCCTGCTGAAGACGGTTCAGCGCAGGCTTCGATGACGCGATACGGCTTGCGGTAGATTGCAGGCTAGGATTCCCTGTGGCATCCGTTGCGATGCGACGGACTCTGCAATTTGTGATGTGTTTCAGGAATGGATGTGGCCGTCGTGAATGACAAGGGTGAGCGCGTCGTAGGGGAGATTGGCGAGCTTGCCTGTTACCAGCCTTTCGTGAGCCAGCCGATCCAGTTATGGGGAGATGACAATCACGAGAAGTACATGTGAGTCGCACGTGAGCGACGCGAGGAGTATCTCCGCATTCACCGACTTTCCCGAGGCGACAAACTGGTACCCCGGTCATCCTAGAGCACTGCATGCCTCTTTGCTGGACCGACATGCAGCCACACGTATTTCTACGCAGAATTTTTGGCTCAGCTCAGGGTACTGGGTTGAACCAGTTAGGTGTAACGCCGTCACCAGGCGGCTGCCGTCGTAACCATTGCGGCCCGCTTTCACCTCTCCCCGCTCTATTGAGTGGGCTGCTAGCCGATGCCAGAAGCACATGTCTCAAGAAGCGGTGAGATCTTTCTCTTCTGCTCTGTTTTTTTATTCTAGATAGAGCAGTGATGCACATATTCCTTCGGCAAGGTCGGACACCGAAGTATCGACAACCTATCAGATCTCTTCTTGTCGTTCTGTTCCTCAGAAGTGTGTGCGCTGATGTTAGTGCCTCATTCCATGTTCGCATCTGTTGTTTTGCCGCCGCTCGTCAGCCAAACTTATTTTCCTAAAGGACGCGGGATATGGCTGCAGGGGGACTCTTGCGTCGAGTATGCACCTCCGGGGAAGGGATTTGTCATTACGGGAAGGAGCGATGCGACCTTGAATCCAAGTGGAGTCCGGGTCAGCAGCTCGGAAATATACCAAGTGGTAAGCGTCATGTCTGTGTCCTTCGGAGTAAACCACACAACAGAAACGGGCCTGACAATTTTTGCTTTGGCCGGGGATGCGGGAAGCAGACTCAGATGAAGGTTTTGCCTTAGAGGTTCGAAACGCCTTCCACCTAAATAACACAGAAGGGGGCCTCGGCTCTTCAACATCCGTTCAGCATCCTTAGCTTACCAGCTCACCCCCAGCCGAGTCAACAGGTAACCTGGTTGGGTGAAGCCTTCTTAACCTGCACCGAAACCGCAGCCGGCGCTGACTGAGATGGAGGGGGCACTCCATGTTAAAAGCGACTCCCGTCGCAACACTTCGCACCTAGTGCTCATGACTGAGTTCAGCAACTTGCTGAGTGACCCCTTCCTGAAATTGTTTTGTCGAGCACGAGTTCCATGCGTGCAGATCCTTTCTCACCCAGCTATTAGCGAGTGCATCGCTGTCGGGCGAAGCGACATGGAGTCGGAACATATCGTACTCTTCGTCGTGCTACGGTAACTGAAGCTCTGACTTTGTGCTGATGACTAGTCAGCTGCCTTCTTCCATCTGGCGAAACCTCAGAAGCAAGTGATTTCATCTAGCAGAGGCTAAGTCCGTTGGAGGTAGCATCATAGCTGTTAGTTCTGCGACGCAAGCTGGTGAAGCTGAATGATTAGAGAAACGGTATGCCTGAGGTGGCAGGCATCGTATGTGCGTCGTCGAGTTAAACCCGTTTACCACTCATAAACTTCTCCGCAGGCTGAAGGCTGATGAGCGTCTGAGCACCACCTAGCCGCCTTACTCCAGAATACTGGCTAACCGTCCGAACACCAGCTAGAAGCCAGTCACCATGCCGGGGTAGCGGCTATTCCTCGGACAGCGAGTAACTCCTGGCTGGTGTTCAGATGCGAGCCAGCTCCGCCTGGAGTACAGGGAGCTAGTTCTGAACTGCAAGCCGAGAAGGGGAGACTAGCATGCGCACGCGGATTTCGTGTAACATCTCCACGCGTGCATTTTCTTCTTACTCAGTCTATCCGAATTGTTGTAGGGCCATGCTGTGGTTGCTGCACATACAGGGCTGTTCATTCCCCTAGCCTAACACTCCCCAGCATGCAGATCATCTCGGGTCTGTTCGTCGTCTTCAGTCAATCTGCTGGCCTAGCGCGCCACAGCGCTTCCGCGTTTCCCGTCTAATACTCGATAGACAGACGGAGTTTGTTCAGAGTCTCCCGCGACAGTGTCAACTGATACAGCTCTTCTGTACAGGAAGTGTGTTTTCGACGTTAATGCAGCTTTCCGGCCAGCCAGAGGACATCACTGTTGTTAGGGCTTTGTGAGAGCAGCGCCACTCGCTGAATACTTTGACAGGTGCCCCTTCGCACTACCGTTCAGCTTAAGCTAGGGAGACAGGCCTATACGTTTAGATAACTAGTGTTGGTCGGTGTCTTCTATGGTGTTCTCGCGGTGAAGCCTGCTGTTCGTTTGCCTATAGAAACGGCAAGACATTTACTCCTGGTCTGGCAAGAGAACTCAAGAAAAGATTATATGAGGAGCTCACGGCCTTCCATGTCCCCAAACATATTTTCGCTGTGGAGGAGATCCCTAGGACAAAGAACGGAAAGCTCATGGAGAAAGAACTGAGGAAGTTCGTGAACGGTCTACCCTTAACAAATGTACAAAGTGCAATCAACCCTGAAGTTTTCGAACAATTCCGAGCTTACGTTGTCGAGTCTTCAAAGCACCATAAGAAAGAGTCGCGGTCGTCGCGCCAGGTAAAGTCGGACTGTGAGCAGGATTTGGGTTTTCCGAAGCCTGCCCTGGATTATTGAGCTTACTCCTGCTGCACACCTCCAAGGTCCCCCCTATTGGTTACGACCAGAAGAGCTGTCGTACAAGAGTTCGGCCTCAACGCGTGTGGGGTCTTGGGTGAACAACCTATAGAGATGAGACCGCGTGAAAGTCTTCTCGCAAGCGCGCAGATGCTCTCGTGCACTGATGTGCCGTATATGTGAGACTTGCCCGAGCTGCTCACTTTTTTGAGCCCCGCCCCGGCTCTCCCACGATTCGTACTGCCGTCTCTCGGGGCCCCCGAACTTGCCTGGCGCTTCCGCCATACAGCCTAGTTCCGTGTTGTGTTCTTCAGTGGCCAGAGACTGTAAGAGATCACCCAGCTGTGATCCTCTTCCTTTATCCAGTGGTCGAGGGAGGACGGAACAGTGAAGTCACGGACTAAAAAAAAAAACAAAAACCGGGGCAGAAAAACCTCTTGCCTGCGGTCTGACTGCCCGATCTCGGAAGATACGAACAAGTACCTCTGGCGGACTTGCATCTGCTGAGTGCAGCCAAACGCCTACGGTTTGCGAGGTGCCGGAGCCCGCGACAGGCGACACAGCTGGCTACCAATTTTACCCGGTTCGCTCCGGAGTGGCCTCCCTCGGGCACTACACCAGCGTAACCATGTATCCTAACTCGTAAATACTTCAGTGCGATGTAGGGGCTGTAAGGCCTTCGCTCACAGGCTATCGCGGCCAGACCAGCCTCACTGCCTGTGATCGAAACTGATCGAGATACCTGTCGCCGAGCTCTGCTTGTTCGAAAGCGCTGCGCCTTACATGTGAATGCCTGTATCCCGAAGTGCCAGTGAGGCGAAATTTGAGATGCAGCGCGGTTACGCAAGCACACACGATTACCATGGCCTAAACCACGAGTGAAAAACCGAGCATGCACGAGTGGCTGTCCAGCATTACCTCAGGTACGGTCCGCATCGGGGCTTCTCCAGTTGAGTTGAGGCGCGGGGCAGCAGGGCCAGACAGTGACCACTGCGAGCGTAAAGCGAGAGTAAGGCTGCGTTGGCGGTACGCATGCTGGCGTGTCAGAAAAAGAAGTCTGTCTTGTTAGCCGCTGCAGCAAAGCGTTTGTTCGGTTTTTTTTCGAGCCCTCAATCAAGAGAAAAGCCGAGACCGTGCGCTGCACGACTTAATCTTTGGGAAGCCACTGGCCGGTTGACCGTCGCCGTTGTGCTTTTTTTCTTCCTGAAGCTGCCGACAGCGGCACGATGTGGCTGCTTGCGTCCGAATTTCTCTTTCAATCTTTGTTTTGACGGGCGGAGCTGTGGATCATAGTCTGCCGGAGCCGTGCTAGTCGTGCCAGTTTGGGGCTGGACGGCAGTACGTCAAACGATCCGCCGGGCTGGAATCCCGGGTGTAACGGGAAACAGCAGGGCTGTACGCGTTCTGCGGTTTTCTGGTGGCTTGCCGTGTCCGCCGAACTTCACGCTCTCCGTGAGATGTGAGAGTATCTGGAAGCAGAGTTGAGGCAACCGCAACTCGCATTCGCCGCTATATGCGTTGTGCATGTAGACAGATGCTTGAGACAGTGCGTCATACGTACCCATGCCTGACGTGGTACATCTGACTGAGATTCAAATGTAGATACATATGGTCTTCCATTCACTTCAAGAGCCAAGTATTGCTCCTGCTTTCTGCTGCAACGAGAGCTGGCCTTTTTTTTATTCGCGGTGCCAATGCTTCTCCAGGCAGAGATCGAGACTTTGTACAGTTTCCGCCCCGTGTTATCTCAGCTGTTGCGGCGGCTGGTGCCTTGGCGACACAGGCAGTACGGGATTGCGTTTTCGGTACAGGAGAACACAACTGCTCCGACTGTCTTTTTCAACTCGTTCGCTGCCAGGAGGTCTAAAATGGACGTGGGGGACGTGCCACATGCGGCCCACAAACAGCCAGGTTCGATAACACACCCGCTCGGGGTGACCTTGCCCAGTACCTTTGACACAGCTGGCATCACCAGAGGAAACTCCTTCACAAGGGGAAAGAAGGGTGGGAGTCCGCAAGACCCGCTCGTACAGTACGTTGTGGTTCGCAAGGATCTTCAGGTCCTGTTGGGCTGGACAACAGGTGCTGTCGTGGCTCAAGCGTGCCACGCATGGTAAGGACATTCAGTAGGGGGCGCTAACTCAACTGGGATGATGGCTCCTGAAAAGGGCTGTGGACTGCTAAGCGGCCTGTTGATGTTGTGTGAGCCTCGCTTTGCTTGTATTCGGGTTGGGGTGCCATGGTCTTCGTGCAGTAATTTGGCATGAGAAAAAATTCGGCACCCTGTTTACGGGTGTGGAAATTCTGTTGATATTGGACCAGGTGGGTGACGCCAACAACTTGACAAGAATAAGAGTGTCATCGATGCGGATGTCGTCTGTGAGAGCAAGAATGAACAGTGCGATTAGGGCTGTGGCAAGGTTACACTTTCCGCATCGTAAGTAAAAAGTGTACAACACGCCAGAATGGGCGTGAGTGGGAGCAGACTGTTTGCTGCCGGAGCACAGCTAATAATGCCAAAGGACAGCGACTTCGCGACGCTTTACAAGATGTGGTCTGTGTGACCGTGTCAGACGAATCCCACAGTGCGAGCCTTCAAAGGCTGCACAAGACAAAAACTGCATTGTGATATGTCCTTTCTTTCACAGCGTCAGCGTGGTGGGGTCAGCGTACTCCGCTCCTGAAGTTCAGGCCTATCTTGCAGAAGGCGATTGCATGAGAAAAGTTGTCCTTGAGGTGAATTCTGAAGAAGAACTTCGCAGCCTCTCCGAGACGCTGCAAACGAAGGGCGTACCCCATAAGTTGTGGGTGGAACAACCTGAAGAAATCGCGACGTGCCTGGCAGTACAGCCGTTGCCGAAGTCTCAAGTTCAGCCCCACTTGAAAAAACTAAAACTCTTTTCGTGACGCAGTCGGGTAAGCGGATCCGATGTCACGTTGGGCGACCGCTGAAGTGAGTGGACGCGCAGTGGCGCAATGTTGCTGACTTGGTGATTCGCTAGTGTTATCGAGAGGGACGCTGACGGGAATTCCGTCAGAGGCTACGTATTTTTATACTTCAGTGAGTTGTCGGCGTGGAGACGAGACGAGGACAAACACAATGGGAAGTGGCTGGAGCTGTGGCGGAAGGGGGCCCGACTGGGCCTGAAGTGCGGAGGCACAATGTCACAACCAGGTCGGAGGTGCTGTTGGTCTGTCTAATTGGGAGCTACAGTATACCGTGCAACACGGGATTGTCATGCCGGAAACGCTTGTGTATGTGGTGCCGAGGTGAACGGGCGGCTCAAAGCCAATTCTTAGCCACGTCGGTAGAGGTGAAAGGTAGTGCTCGTCTGTTCAAGACGACTGTCCAAGGGCGCCGGTGTATTTTTCAGTGACGCTTAGGCAACTTGGAGTGGTTCATTTGGTTCGGCTGTCCCGCATCAATCAGAGTCATACGCTTCAGAGAGCGTGCGTCACGCCTTCTGCATTGCATCGACACAAAAAGAACCCGAGGCTTCGAAGCGTGTACCGTCCTTCTTCCATCGCCCGCGCGGAAAAAGCACGACCAGCAGCACCGACGGCTAGTTGTGCTGCGCAGTTTAGCGTGCTTGGTCGTAATCAGTGCGTAGACAGATACAGCAGCGCTGAAACAGCGATGCAAAGCTCTGCGAGTGCAGGCGAGAGGTCCCACAGTCTGAGTCCTCCGCACTCCCCTGCCGTAGCGGACACTGCTGTCATGGGAACGGGCTGTACCTGCTGGACAGGCAGAGAGTGCGCCAATATTTGTATCGCGGGGAGCGAATCCCGGACGTCGCCCACTGACGCTGACGCAGCGGGAATAGAGGCACGACAAAGACACTAGTTGTGGATGAAAACTGGAGGGAAGAGACAAGGTCCACACGCAGGATTTTAGAGTTGGCGTCCTTAGGCTTTTTGAAAGCGAGAAACCAGGGCGTATGTGCACGTTCGCCGTAGAAGGTGGCATCGGGTTGCGGACACCCACATAGCTTAATTGCATTTGCAAACACATAGACACATCCTCACGGATCACATGCCTATGCTCACTCCCTCCATGGATGCAGACACTCCACGTCACACGTACTCGATCTACATCGCGTGTGCATCTGGTGCGGCACGTATTTGCCTTTAGTAGACAACGTAGCACGTAACCGAACTCGAGAATTCGTATCCACACGCATGGGTACAGACAGTGCGTAGACGCACGATGTCCAAGACTCTTACGCCACACAGCCCTTGTCTATGTCAGCGCACAAGCGGCACGAGTACCGCCGTTGCGCGGACAACTGTATGGGACGGCCACAGAACGGCCGTATCGACTATCAGGATGTCGATTTGCACATAGACCATCTCACATGCGTAGGCATGTGCAGATCCATGCAGCGCGAATGCCTGGGGTTCCTCGGTACACTGCGTACATACGTTGATCAAGACATTCGCCGTATACTATACTAGTTCATGGTGGACACCTCCGAGTCTGGAGGTTGGCGGCACCTAGTTATACTTCGCGTGGAGATGCACTTGTACGCATCGGTACATCGCAGGAGACGGAAGCAACTCCAGCAGAAGTGGTGCATTCTGTAATGCGAGCATTCGCCTCCACGCCATATGCTACACCGTAGTGCCGAGTTGTGTAGTGGTGACTGGCTGACTGGTCTTGTGCAATGAGTGGCGCTTCCTTTCAAAGCAACGACCTGAGAACACTGCCCATTCTCTACACTCATGCATGCATTTACCCGGGAGACGAGCACTGTAGATCTCCCGGAGATGCGGCGAAACGCAGTTCATCGTTGCCTGAGGTGACCTTGGTCTTTTGTTGTTAATTGTGCTTGGACCTGAAGGAACCTCATTCGAACGGTTTGTTTATGGCAAAAGACGAGCTGTCGTTTACAGAGGAGCGTCTTCTTGCTCGATGAGCGGGCCTCGTTGTTGTCGTGGTTCTAGGTTGACCCTGATGGCTTATTGTCAAGAATGAGGGGTCACGAGACGAGAAACATTCATCCCTTTTCTTTCATGCCCTAGAGCCCAAAAATACAGCTGGATCATTGTTGGAGGTGAGTCACAAGGCCATCGCTGTTGTGCGGAACTGGACTATTCCCGATCGTGAGAGGGGTTACTAGTCATGGGTGTCCTCGGTGCATCTGTGCGGACCTCTTTCGCATGCCGCACACATTTCTTGGGTACGCATCCTCCAAGGTTCGTTTGTTGAGCCGGACGGAACGTCCTGAGTTTCGTCCTTTATGCGTGATTAGAATTTGATGTGCTTTTCCGGCCGGTCCAAGGCGAATCGCTCGCGACAGCGTCTCCGGGCGGCCTCTTCTGGTTTGTAGCAAAGTGAACCTTACTCTTCTGAGCTTCGGGGCCGGCTTTCACGGCTGAAGCGCATAGTGATTTCGATAATGGCAACAAGAGCCCCTTTCAGGCCGGCTCCATCATGCACTTTTCCTCACATATATTCTTCTATATACAAGGCAGCTCGAACTCGGCGATTCTTTGCCGGAGTCCTTTCCGCCCGTCGTCGAGGAAGTCCTCAGTCGTCAGTTCCGTCGTCGTCGTGACACTCCTTCAAGAAGCTCGCCGTGTATAAACTAACTCCAGCTACGGCTGAAGGGAGAACTGGCGTGTGAGACGTCCGGTACTTCGCGTCATTCGCCGCTCAACAGGCGTAATCACAGCAGTCATCTGAGGTCCCGTGGGCCCACCACAATGTGTTCAGCTTCTTGTCGCCCCTCGTCGGGGGCTCGTCGTTGCATCACGCATGCTTCCCTGGCGATGGCTTCTCCTTCCACAAGTGCGTCGTCAGGGTCTTACGCCTTGCCTATAGTCCGCTTTGCTTCCTCTCGTCAGTTGTCCATAAGCTTCGCTCTTTGCATTCTTCTTCTCTTTCTTCCGCAGTACTGTTCCGTTCTCGGTGTCGCTGGAGAGTCTCTTCCTCAGTCTGGCTCGCACCCGACACCGACCTCCCCGCCGGAGACGTCTCTTTCTGTGAAGACTTCTCCAGTGTTATCTCGCGTTGCAGGCCGACGTGAGACACTTCAGAAGACACTCGATTTCGATGAATTCACAGTCGATGATGCAGAGGAAGTCCGCGTGCTGCTTCTACGCGCAAAGGAATACCCAGTCAAATATTCCTTAAGTACAATGCTACATTTCCATAGTATGCCGCTCTTTCAACAGCTGAGTGTGGTGGCTAGAGAGAAGAGAAATGAGAAAACAGGGAAGAAGGGGAAGATCGTTGGCGTTGCGGGGACAGCCTTGGATAGCCGGGGAATGGCAAACGTCATGATGCTGGCCGTGGACGATCAACACAGAAGGATTGGTTTAGGTAAGTCGCATGCAGTCGTGTATGGATGGCTCGTAAGCACTAAGAAGAGTCAATCCGCGTACATCTGTCTCGGGTATACTCCGTCCAGAACCCAAAGACTTTGATTGTCATTCGGATTTTTATTTATCCGGAGTCACTTAGAACACGTAGACGATCTTCACTCAGCTGCCTCCAACTGTAGCTGTACTACACGTATGTATATATATATATATCTGAGGATGTGTATTTGGCCGTGATATCGGTGAAGGAATACCTTCATGATCCATGCTTTGGCCGTTGAACATACATTTACTGGTTTTTAGGGAACAAGGGGTCAGCATGCGAAGGAACTCAGGTCTCGTTCGTGACACGCCCGAAGAGTCTATTGCTAAGAGATTGTCCCATTCTTTTACATGTGTGCCCCAAGCAAGCGTCATAGGTTTCTCGGTAACTTAGACTAGCTATACTGTCAGATGGGACCCAGATGAGGTGCGATTTCAATCATTAACTACAGCATGGGCTCTCCGAACGCATGCTGTCAACGACAGACGTACAGAGTCCTATCACTACAGTAAGGTTGCAGACAATCTAGAGATCTGACAAAGTGAACGGTATAACGACGGAGCGGAGAGCGTAACAGAGTGTCTCCATTGCTATGTTGAGGTTGTAGTCTCAGTTGTCGACTGGACGACGAGTGGGAATCCGACAACGTGGGGGGGAGGGAGACAGGGCCTTGGCCAGCATGTGCTACACATACAATACACGAGAAGTCAAGAGTGCCGCCGGGCTGTTTCCAGGTGGGATGGAGACTCTTGAGTGAGTATCTGTTTGCGAATCGTCCTGACTATGCAGGCCGTGAGCTACTGCGCATGTCCTTAGAGAAGGCTTCTCTTTTTGCGCCTGGAAGCAAGGCAAACCCGAATCCCGGGTATCAGATCGAGCGCGCGGTACTCCATGTGTGGATTAGCCAGAGACCGCCCTTGTCTCTATACATGTCCACGGGGTTCACTCCTGTGGAGTTGATTCCTGATTACTACACGTCGCAAGACGTCCAAGGCGGTTATGAGATGCAGCTCACCCTTCCTTATATGCCTGTCGAGGACAAGCTCCGGGCTGCTCTGGCCAAGCAAAGTACGCACGGCGTGCATGCGCGCTGGCCTCGTCAACCGTGACTCACGCTGCAGCAGTAGTATTGCGTCTACTTGTGAGATTACAAAACGGGGAAGGATGTACTCGAGCGAGCCATATGACGGCCATACGATGCCGTCTCCTCTGCACACTAGACTGAACGTGTCTACTTTAGGTTGCGTTGTGGACACGTGTCCGGCAAGGACTAGATCGAAATTTCCAGTGGAAAGAGACTCACCGCACGTTGTTCGCTTGTACTTTCACCGTGTCAGTCATTGAGGTGAAGAGTTTGTTGGCTTTCTTCCACACGAAGGCAGATCCTAGCTTCGCATTCGATATACTGTGAGCTGGTCAGTGCACAAGACAGGAGAGTTCAGGTTGATGCATGTCATGACCGTTTTGTTGCCTCCTACAGAGAAGGTCCTTGATCAGGTGGAGGAGAACCTTGACCGTCTTTCCCACTCTCCTGGGGCTGGAGGTGAGTTGTTGGTGCCCCCCGCAAAAGAAGAAGTGTTTCATTCGTTGGTTCACCACGTAAAGAAGACATGCCTTGACGATGAGACGGCTCACTTCGAAGTCCGCGGGCAGGTTGTCGGGTTCTTATCTGCTGCATGACAGGTGGTGTCAGTACGAGGACCAGATAGAAAAAAGAGGACAAGGAAATCTTTGATAGAGAGCAGTGCGTTCGTTCGTTTCTGTGGTATCTTCTTCATCGTAACATGCAGGTGGTATTTGCAATTGCGATACATACGATCCAGTTTTCGATCAAGTGTTCTTTAGACCGCCAAGAGGGGAAGCGCTCATGAGGAGGGCTTGACCTTGCTGTTCTTTCTTCGTCAGAGTAAAAACCTTACTTGAGAATTTCTAAATCTGCTTCTGCGCTTTCTTCAGTCACGAAGGCCGGTGAAGCTCCTCCGCCTCTACGGATCCTGCCGATCACAAGTGCAGACAACGAGCGCCTAATGCAGATAATGTCCTTTCTAGGGCAGGGCGAACTGGAAGAAGCCATGCAAATGGCTAAGCGGGTCCTTAACGACTCCCAGCTTCGAAACTTTGCTTTCTACGGTAAGGGGTCGGGAATCCGTGCCCTTGGATTTTTCAGAGACGCTTCAGGGGGGCTGTGCTTCTCTACAGTTTTTTCATAAGAATGCCGCAGGTCTCTTTGGTTATAATATTTGTTCCATTCTAGACGCCCCCGATCATCCTCGATGAACAGCCACATGCAGCGTGCACACGTATTCGCAGTACGTGTATGTATGTATATATGAATATGTATGTATGTATGTCGGGGACTTTTCAGGTACTTCGCGAGATGTGTATGTGTCCTGGTCGTCTGCACACCCGTCCGTTCTCTGACGTCTCATGCTTAAGGTGTCCTGAACACGGCATTTCTCTGTTGTTCATTTTGCTTACCCGTACTTTGGCTTGCCTGTTTATTTGCGACGCGTAGATGCGCATCTTGACACGTCATTTGCATTTCAAGCGTGTGGGCCTTCCCTTCTCTACAGATGGCGTCTCCGGAAAGACATTGAGATATTCGTCTTTCTCCGCGTATGCATTGTCCGGTGAATGCTGCTCTTACTCTAAAACATCCACTCGCTCAATATCTCTGCAAGCGGAGGCGGTGATCAACCTCGTACAAGGCCACGCACGCACACATGTAGTTAGGAATATAAATGGACCAGTACCTGCTGAGCGTCCGTGTATGCTTATAGTAGAGGAAAGGGGGTCTTCTAGTCCCTTTTATCTGATCTCGTGCTTCTCCTTTACGTGAATTTTTTGCAGGTGCCAATCCATCAACCGGAAGGGCTCTTGGTGCCCTTTGGGTAGCTTCTGTTCCAGAGGACGGTATTCTCTCCGCTATCCATGTTGTGACTGATCCAGACGTCGCTCACAATGACATTGGTAAGAACCAACTTAGGCGAAGGCTGCTCGAGTACGTGTGAGACATTGAGATCTTCGAGCGTTTCACACTGGCGCATACTCGTCAGGCACGCCGTGCTATGAGTTCCCAGGACGCCTCTCGGGACGATTGATTTCAAGGACGGACCCGCTTGGAGCGACAGGGCACATGTTTCACTCGCGTAGCCAAGGGAAGGAATTTCTGGGGATGAGGATCTTCATCGGAAGTGCCTTAAACCTCGAACCCGGGTGGTGACAGACATTCGCGGTCATCGCGCTTCTCCTCTTCGAGAACGCAGTGGTCTGTATTGTCATTAGAGTGTGTCTGCGCGACTGTGCGCTTGCAGTCGCACCACATGAGCCCGAGTTTCTTGCTGCTGACGCGCGCTCACCCGCGTATACATATATATATATATATATATATAGGGTTGAGACAAATGCGGGAAGGGATACCATGAACAGACTGTTGTCCCATCTTGTGGGCGATTTGGCCTTCAGCGCTGTATCTGTTCGAAGCTCTTTTGTTGGAGGCATCAAAGCCGGAGCACCACATTCGTCAAGTGACGCATCGGGTCCCCGCAGAGAACCTCTCTGATCTCATACATCATTGGGAGCTCGGTTTCCGTCTAACAAATTTCTTTGAAGTAACGGATTCTGACAGTTCCCCGGGGAATGACAGCTTCTACGGGTGGTCAGGGAGAGAAAGGATGTTCGAGCACGAAATGTCTGTGTCTTTGCCGTGGGAAAGGCCTGAAGAATTCTCATTAATCCGGGAAATCAGATGGAATAGTGAGTTCTAGGGCAGGCAGCAAGATTCTGCTAATTTTTGAACGGGTCGAAGTGTGTTCAGCACAGTATCGTAGAGTGCGTTTTTTCCTGTCCCATTAGGTACAGCTGTCTTCCATGTGGTCCAAAAAGACTTCAACCAGCTATCTGCTTGCCTCTGAAGACGCACCTCGGGTAGTCAGACGGCGGAGCGCGCTGACATCTGGTGGCATGGATGGCATATGGGGTATCACTCGAGGCGTACTTCGTAATCTGTGTAAAAAAAGAAGGCTCTCCCTCATCTTCTGGGCCATGGGCTCAACGCCGTTTACTTGCTTATCGAGATGTGCTGCTTTGTGCGCGCGTTCCTTCATTTGTATACTATATATAAACAGAGGGAGAGAGGGAGAGGCAGACAGAGCTTGCTATGGTTTATCATAACAGGTGGTGTGTCTATGGTTTTCCCAAGTATGCACCGAAGATGCCTACGACGGGATGCCTGTGGTTCTTTTTTTTTGACTGGTTTAAATTTTTGCTCTTCAGAGTCTCGCCTGGCATTTCTCAAGGAGGCTGTGAAACATCTGGAAAGAAATCCGCCACCGCCGCCCCCACTAGATTCGCCTGCCCCGTCCGTTGACGAACCATTGCCTCCTGACACCCGAGAAGCTGAGTTGCCTCCCGTGTCTCCGCCAGGTGTCCCGGCTGGGAATCTTTCTGAGGGGTCCGAGCCTCTGAAGTCACGACTTCCTGTCTCTTCTTCCGCGGAATCCACCGGACCCGTGGAAGATTCGACAGCACAGAAGACTGAAGCTGTCAGTGTTCTGCGAGGCTCTCCAAGCAAGCAGCCCCAAACAGGCGAAAAGAAGACAGTGAGTGAGGAAGGTAAGGAAGATTCTGCGGAAAACGATGCTGACGGCTTGTCAGGCTTCTTGGAAAGATACGCAGTGTTCTTTCTTGCTTTCGCGGGCCTACTCCTGTCGATTCTCCTCCTTCGGAGGTTGTGCTCGAAGACTCCAGAAGTTGCCGTGTTTGACGCTGGAGGAAGGAGGAATTCCCCACCTGACGGATCCTCCGGAACCAAAAGAGAAGGAGATGGTAACAGAGATGGAGCGGGTGGGCCAAATAAGAGACCGCACGCAAAGAAGGAGGGATATTCGCAGGTGGTAGTGACTGCCGGACAAGAGCCCTACTCAGATGATGAGAGTGGCTTTTGAGGTGAGATCACTGGTCCTTTGTGGTGGTGCTATGTAGTCATGCGCGCAGAACCGAGGATGCATGCGTCTACTTCTGTACATTGGACATACGACGAAAGAAAGCTGACCGGGCGAACCGGCCTCCAATAATGTTGGTGTAGGCGGAATAAGAAGAGGCTGCCGTGCACCTGAACATCAGGAAAGAGACTTCATGAGGGAAACCAGTCTCCTGCGAGTGCGAGCCGCTCTCTTGTTTTAGGGCCTGCAGGACCGTTGAGAAGTTATTGTATGCTCTGAACACACTTGCTCTGCTGGAAAGTTGCTGCGTGACGTCGCAAGTGTCATCTTCGCAACTGGTGGCACTGCCAGGAAGCAGATGAACCGCGCAGTTTCACACGGAGTCCGGACTTTGCCGTAAACCACCGTTGTATTTCATTTTTGCCTGTTTCGCGGAGAGGATTAGCCTAGTTTGTCCGATCCGTGACCCGCTAAAAGCTTCCGTGGCTGAAGGCGATGTCGTGCGCCTCGGACAAGCATGGTGGCTGTTGGCCAGAGAAGCTTTCATTGACGCAAGCGTCAAAATACAGTCGCTACCCCGAAGTCAAGGTCGCAGGCGCGGTCATACACAGCACATTCATGTCTTGCCTTCCATACCAGCGGCTGCAACGTGCTGACCGACAGCAAACGAAGGTGTGCCCGAGAATATCGTTACCTGAAAACTTAGTCCTCACAGGCAACACTGCATGCGAGATTCTGCTGGGGACAACTGAAAGACGCCTGTGTACTAGATCAGGAAAATGAAAACTAGGCAGCAAAGCTAGTTTTGAAGCAGGGCATAGCCTGTAGGTGTGGCGTGTGATGAGTTCCTTGGGACTCGTCACTACGACAGGTGTAGCCGGACTGCTCTCTCTCACAGAGGACGCGACGCCTGCTGCCCACATTTTGTGTGACACGAACGAAGGTGACCACAGACCTCCATATTTCGTTCAGCTCAATCCACCTATCTATATCACGATTCAGTACGTGCTTCTCCCTTTGCACGTCGGAACCGACTGAGGCTTACCAAGGTGCAGTCGTACCTCTCTGCAGGCAGCGTGCATACATCGAGGGAGGACGGGCGGGCGGCATGCTTCGGCATCATGGAGACGTGTACCAGCTCACCGGGTTGCGGTCTGTTGCAAAGACGTTCCTTCTCCCCGGTTGCGAAACTGACTGACTATCCTAGCCTCCTACGGTTGGATTTTTCCAATCCATCCATTAGGCCCACATGCAGGAATTGCACGGGGACTTTATCTCTTCCCGTCCGAGTGGAAGTGCCCGGCCGAATGAGCAGGCGGCCCGCAAGTTATGCAAGAGGACGAACCATTTCCATTGCGTATTAGGCAAGATTCACGTCGGCTTGTTAAGGTCTTCCTCGACGGCTACTAAGGAAGGTCGAAAGCCTCGGCTCCGACCGTATTTTCTGTGCACTGCCGCCCGGGCCTCACAGGGGGTTAGTTTAAATGCCCAAGGCAGAGCATGGACTGGATACCCGGGGAGCTAGCTGTGCATCGTCTCTCGCAGTAGCGTCCCTGCGGGTTCCTTGTCTCTCCGCGTTTGAAACAAGCCCTTGTGCCTTTCCGAGCACAGGAAACACATACCAGCATCACGAACTGAGTGCAGCATTCCTGAAATCTTCGAAAAAAACCACTCACTAACGCTGTGCGCTCCGCTGCCGTGGAAAGCCTCATCTGTGCCGCTGCAGTGGAAAGCCTCATCTGTGTAGAGAGCAAGCGGGTACTGCAGTAGAGTCCTGCCTGCGTGACCACCCGGCGCGAGTGCGAAGAGATCAGTGTCAGATTGTCATTTCTAAAAGTGCGTGTAGTTTGCCCCGGAGGAGGGCCAGAGTCGAAACAGTGACTAGAGGTGGAACAAACTGGAAGGAAGACCTTTCTCCTCATTGAAATCCATTTAGACAAGTCCGCACCGGCTCCGAAACGCTTGAGAGCCTGTAAACAAGGTTGTCAACACCGGCCACGGAATCGCTCACACTGTCTTCTGGGAAACCTGTCATTCTTCGTGAGGATACACGATAGTCACGCGGAACTTTCTCCGATCCGTAGGGATATGAGGGCTGTTGACTCTTGATTTCCGTAGAGCCGACTCTTCGAGGTGGCGTTCAAGCAAAATGCGAACAACCAGTGCTTCGAAGAGTATGGAGATGATGCCATTGCAGGCTGCTACTTGTAGTAGTTTGATACGGAACCCCACGGGTAACCACGACACCCGCAAATGAAGCCACCGAGATAAAAAGCTTAGGACGCTGGACCCAACCATAGAGGGTACTTGACTGGGAGTGAAGAGGAGCAGGAGCACCGAGACAAGAAGAATGGCTGCCATGCCTCCAAAACAAAGCCGGTTTGTCCATACCGCTGAAGAGGTGCACAGCCAGCAGATCACCAAAACAAATCAGTTTGAGAACTACGCCAATCGGAACCGCAAGGGGAGGCCCTCCGGACCAGTCTGAAATAGCAACGCAATCCCAAGTGAGAGACTGACAGCCACCAGGCACGATCACCGGAAAGAAGAAAACAACTCCAGTATGTCGGAACTACGTGACGTGAGGCCGCATAGACGCTCATGATATAAATCTTGAAGACAAAGATGAGCAGCCCCCAAGAAAGGTCATGCACACACACAACAAAAACAAAAGACTCCGAAGAAGGAGAGAGGTTCTTGGCCTTTTTTGAACCCCTGCATCGCTCTTACGGAATTGTGTATGCCCTTCGGGTCTGCCGGCAGCAGCCTGGTTGTACCTTTCACACCCCCGCCACCTGTCTACTCTGTGCGTCGTCAGCGGGGAATTTGATAAGATATAACCTATACACGCGCATATACATGGAGCACATTCCTGAGACAGCACTGCATATCAACAACTCTGTGCACAGAGATGTCAAAGAGATGTCCCGTCACGACACGTATGTATCGACGACACGTTCTCCCCAGCTCACCTTTCCGCCAAGGATAGCTGGAAGAACTGAAGGCCGCGCACGAGAAAACGTACTGCATGGAAGAGATAAGGAACACAACGGTGTTCTCATATCCAGCTAAGCTCCCACCGCCGCCTCCGCCTGTAGGCCCACATCATTGGCAACACACAACATCTCTATATGCTAATGAAGACGTTTCCCCGTCTCATTCAAGAATCTCCTTGCACCAACACCCTGGTTTGGGCGGTGCCAAAAGTATCTCCCGGAAAGGCCGGGCCTCCTGCTACAAGGCTAGCGGACAAGACGCACCGTTGCCATTCTCGCCAAGCAGCCTCACGTAGATGTACGGGGAAGTCCAGGCAACACAGATCGTGAGGCATCTCTTTGACAACAGTCTAGACTGGAGACTGGAGAATGTGCAGCCGCAACACGGGAGAGAGAGGAGACGCCTTGAGCGAATTCGCCGTCAGCCTCAAAGTGCTCCTGAAGAAGGCCGATGAAGGGCTGCCCAGGACGAAGAACATCCACCCCTCGTATGATAGCCTCTATGGGTAGATAGATATATATCGAGGTTCGAGTAGATGTGTAACACCATTGCCTGTACGGGTCGATATATATCTACGTTCAGAGTATATATGAGCAGATACACGCAAACATCCAGGTGCACACCTACCCACGGCTGCAGAAATGCATCAGGAGCCCTCTAGGGCAACGCTATGAAAGCCCAATCATCTTCACTGCATGCGACCAGGTACAACTCACGCACCTCGAGATTTGCTTGAATAGGGAACGTAGAAGCTCTGGCTCTTGAGTAGAAGAAGCGCGAAGACTTGGAAGAAAACTTGAATGACAATCTGTGGCCAAGCGTCCTCAAATACAAGAAAAGCTGGATGGTTTTGCTTTCTTTACGCTAAACATAAAGATATTCTATGAAACAAGTACATGATGCGTTTACTACGCATGTAAGACAGGCACAGAACGACGCAGCATAAAGAAAGCGAGCACACATACGTATACAGGTATTAGACAATACACACAGATACAAATATACTTACATGCGTCTGATTCATCACCCGTGCTTGATAAGAGTTGATCTATAACCAAAATAACTGAGATCACGCACCCCGTACGCACGCACACCGAGGGACTACCGGAAAAAAAACATTCTGTCTTTCCTGAAGCTGCTACCACAAACCGAAGACCACACCATACTCATAACAATAGCAAGCGACGAAGGAGGGAAATCCTCAGAGACTCAGCTGTTATCCATATCCTCTTCCTAAGAAACTCTTTCTTACAGTATAAGTTATGAAGGCTACTGAATTCCAACGACAAAAGTTCAAATTCCATGGATTTAACACATCACTTGGCACTATCCCATGCCCGCCTCCCTCCATCATCCTCCTCCTCTTTCTCCTGTATAGCCCTGAGTCCGCCGCGCACCGCCACCCTTAGCGAGCAGCCGGGGTAGGCTCGTACTTGATCATCTGACTTGAGAACTCCGCGAGAAGCAAACACCGGAAGTAAAGAACTTTCGTTGTTTTGCTTCTTCCATCGGAAGCTAGAACGGCATCGAAGACGCATTGTAGAAAATTACGCAGTCGTTACTACATAACCACGCAACTCGTGAGAATTCCCTTTCCCCACCCTAGTCAGCACGCCATAGTCGTTTGTCCATACATATGTGAGCCTGTATATATGTACATCTATGCGTAGACAGAGAGCAGGAATAGCGAATATCACATGTGGTAACTAGACATAGACGATATAGCGCGAAGTCTTCCCGTCAATCGTTCTCCCGCACACTGTATATATGTACATCTATGCG
>NW_027153243.1:23366-47306 GCF_002600585.1 Cystoisospora suis
GGGGGGGGGGGGGTTGGAGAGGAGAGAGACAGTGAAGGACGCGCCACTTAAGTACTTGCTATGTGTGTACCTGGCCAAGTAGAGAGACAAGCACCGGGGCCGAGACAAGACTTCTTGGAGGAGTGACAGGAGAGAGGTTGTCAGCTGCCCTTGTCCTTGCAAGGGTGACGGAGAGAGGGAGAACTGTGACTAGGTCGATCCACATATACTGCACACACGAAAAGACGGAGAAGAGCTCTTCTCGATGGACATTGTTTCGGACACACGGACTCGGGAGCCGATCTGAGGCCAAGAAAAAAGCTAGATTGATACGTTTCTAAGAACACTTTGCCTCGCGCTACGAATGGTAGGGTCAGGCCTTGATTAGCTAGTCCTCTCACGATACATGTATCCACCATGTCCTCCTTCCTCACTCACTCTGTCTCCTTCAATGACCGAGGGAATAAAGTATGCTCACCTCTCCGCGGACTGGAATATCATAGCTAATGGTGTGTGTACGTATGTAGCAGTGCGTACCTGCCACTTTACTCAGAACACTCCTGGCAAGAGAATGACTCGTATATTGGGTCGCGCTCGGGGGGGGAAGCCTGAACCCTCCCTGGAGTTCGGCTACCCACGCACCCTGTAGGGGAAAAGGAAGTCTAGCTTCAGGTATCTTCTGACGCTGTATTCCCGGCAGCGGTCCCCCTTAGTTTTATTGGATCACTAAGGCAGACAGATTACCAACCAGGCTTGTGCAGAGCCTGCTCGCCGAGAACCGCTTGAAGACTCTTCAAGCTTTGGGCTCTTACACTTGGTAGCCCTGAAAGCAGCGACGATGCCTACCGCTACTCCAGGGAGAATTCAGTCACCGGAATAAACAACCGTTCACACATGTATGATGAAAGACGAGCTTGGAAGCATACCCAATGTTCTGGATAAGATATACACAGCTTAAATGTGCGATACACTCAGTTCTGTAGTACCATTGGAAGACTGATAAAACAGAGAGATCAGCGAGCTTTCTCAGAGACCGGCTCCTAAAGCGTGCGGCGGGCGACATAGAAAACTAGGAGGCCAACCTTACCTGAGAGTCTGTAAGATTCCCAGTTTGCGCGTAGAGGAGTAATACCGAAGTGAATTGTAAGACTGAGTAGCAGGCGATAAACTTGAAGGCGCTGAAGCTATTGACGATCATACACCGACCTTCCCTCAGCAGCTGTACGGTGGCCCATAATGAGACGGATGAGAACGAGGAAGCAAGAGCTGCTCCACTACCTCTCTCGCCCTCCTGTGTCTCGCTCGAAGAAGAGGAAGAAGGTGAGTCACATGAAGCGGACTGAGACGTGGAAGGGAACCAGCACCTGAAATACCCGCCTCGCGTCGGAATCCGGGAAGAGCTACTGTCATCATAACGGGATGAGGCCGGGACGGAGCTAAGGGCCCTTGCTTGTGACGAACTAGAGGAACGTGAAGGAGAACAAGAGTTAACTGGAGAAGAAGAACAAGGACACAGAGAAGAAGTCGAGAAGACCGCGTTCGTGCTCTCATTCTTGTTTTGATTAGACGACAATTCAGAAGAGACAGCATGCCGGTCGGCATTTGTATGGTCCGAGAGAAGGGGAGCTGTTTGGCTTGAACCTTCTGCGGGCCAACCGAGATTGCGCCAAGATGAGAATGTACTTGCGGACAACCAAGATGACTCGGTACAGGGGGGTGAAGACGAAGAAGAGGGGGTAACACGAGCAGGTAGTGAAGCACCAGGCTCACGCGCCAGAGCCCCTGGAGAAAGAATGGAGATCTACGGAAAGAAAGCGACAACCCATCAGGAGAAAAACGCGGGCATGCTACAACTTCTCTATCAGCTCTGTATTCCCTTCTTCTGTCCGTTTCTAAACCTTTGTCTCCCCTCTTCAATGCATTGACATTCTCTCGTAGCTTCGTATGTAGTATGCGACACGTACCGTCCCCCGGGAGGCAACAGCCACACAGTTGCGGAATGAAGTGAGCTACTGCTAACTAGGAAAGCTAAGGCCAGTCGGCTTCAATATATCAAAAAACCACGGGAGAGAAGAGCAAAAAGACGAAAGACGCGAAAGCACATTCAACTAATCTATGTGTCTCGTCACGAGTCATCAGCAGAGTTAGATACAGTAGAAGGGATCGGAAGCTTACCAAAAGAACTAAACCTTTAACAACTCTATATCTGCATTTCGCACAAAGTCGCTTGTTATCTAGGGTGATACCTGTGACAATCTAGCTATCATGATACTACGAGGAGAAGGGCCTCAGTGCGTTGCAACAGCGTACAGCTCGGTAGATCGGCAACCCGTAGTAGCTCCCATTATACCCGGAAAGACAGAGAAAACGAACAGAGTTTCTCTGACTATAACATCGACGTTTCTAAGAGCATCATATACCCCGTGTAGGAAGAACAAAGTCGCCACGAGACTAGGCGAGAAACGAATCTCTCTTGTCACGACTCAGATAGTAAAGCCTATGTATTCACGGAACAGCAGAGAGCTCTTCTTCTTCCTCCCTATATATCCGTGGAAAGCTTACCCCAATATCAGCCTGTTTTATAGCGACTGCGTCGTTTGTACCATCTCCACACATGGCTACAAAAGGATCGCATGGAAGCTGCTGCAAGGCGGCGACGAATTCCCCTTTATCTTGAGGGCTTGCTCGGCATAATACGACCGTTTGACGTACTACATACTCATATAGTGACATACGGAAACAGAAAGAAGATCTCTCGTCTTCTACTTCTTCTTCCTCTCTTTCGGCTACGTCTCCTCGGTCTCCGACTTCAATCTTTGCTTCTCTACAATGGGCATCTTCCTGAGTAAAACAATCCTGACCTTCGCTTTCAGTTCTTCTTCCTAGTCTTCTCGTGATTCTGTCGAAGCAGCTCCCTCGAGAATCGGTTTTTGACGGTTTCTTCTTTCTCTGGCTTACATGGGACGGGTAAGGGCAATGAGAGACTCGCAGTTGAAGGGTCATACCTTCCCATACACTGAGGGGAGATATGCTCCGGGGAGGATGCTGTAGGGACAAAGGACCTGGTGTCGCAACAGCTTGAGAAGGCCGAGATGTTGGAGGCGGCGATAAGCTGGCGCTAAGCTTACCGATGTGTTTGTCCATGATGACATCTGCACTTCCTATCGAAGTCGGTGATGACGATCGGTCATCTCCGATGCGTTTGTTGGAGGAAGCGAGCAGAGAGAAAACTGGTCCTTGAGTTTCCTGAGGATGGTTCTTTGTATCCTGTTTGGCTGATATTCCTTCCTCTTCCTCCTTCTTAGTATGAGGGGACAGGGTACCTGGTTTCGTCGCCATGTTGCCATCACTCCGTTGCTGTGTCTGTTCTTGCTCCGTGTCTTTTTCTCGGAGCCCCTCCCCGCTACTCAGTTCTTTAATACACAAGTCAGAAGTCCCGAAAATACTCTGGCTCGAAGTCGGCAGTTGAGTGCCCCTTCCACTGCTTTTTAGTATGTGGTCTGACGCATCCACTGGCGTCTCTTTTGCCTCTTCGTCTTGGTCTTCCCTTGACAGCTCTCGATGAGCAGACAGACTGTGCTGCGGCGGAGGAGCAGAGGGGCACTCAGGAGACTCTTGGTCTTGAACAAAAAGACATGGAGTTCTTTCTTTGTGGACAAGGTGAGGTATTGAAGACAGCCTAGAGGCTTCATGTTCTATACTTTCAGTTTCGCCTTGTTGATCGCTGATCCTATGTCTGCTTCTCTGAGAAAACGAACCCTCGCCATGTGAACCTTCTTCAGCACTACTTGAGAAGTGTCTTTCAGTCTTTCTTCTACTATCTCTCAGCAACTGTCCTTCTTCAATCTGTCCTTCAAAAGCCTGCCATGCATTTGATCTCTTCGCGCTTTTCTGAAGTTCGCTAGACTGCTCTCTGTAATCTTCGTCATGGGGCTTGCATCTCGTCGGCAACGCTTCTTCCCTGAGTGTCTCATCATAGCCTGGCTCTTCTCCGCGTTCTTTTCTACCGTGGCTGTCTCGATCTTCACCACCTCCTCCGGCGCTACTAGTCCAGAGATGAGCGAAGAGATCGGGCACCCCCGTACTTCCACCCCACAGGAGAGCAGAGGCGGCAGATGCAGCAGCAGCGGTGACTGCATCTGTTTCCTCGTCAGGATGGATTGTGGGGCCTACAAGACTTTCAGGCAGATCTGCCTCTTCTCCTGCACCAACTGGCTGAAATATACAAGCGGCTTCTTCTTCTCTCTGTTGCTCTGCATGCTGCAGAAAGGCTGGAAGACAATCGACGCGCGAGAGAGGTAACTGATCGGCTTCAGCTAGCGGTAGATATTCTCCTGGGGTGAAGAGATGATGCTTCTGCTTGTTCTCCTCAAGCTGTTTCTGAACTAAACAGACTAACGCCTCCGGACCTAGGTAAGCCGTCGGATGGCTACTACGCGACTCGGAGTCGAGTGTAGCAGAAGTCCACGGCTGTGAGGTAACAACGGGAGAAGGGAGACGCCCTTGTGGGGGAGACGAACAGCATCGAGAAAGAGAAGCAACAGGGAGTGACACAGGAAAAGAAGACGGAGTGCCAGCCGGGATGTCATCACTGTTAGCTTGAGGGCGAAGAAGAGGACTGCATAGACGAGAGAAAGAGCATAGGCGACTCCGGCCTCCTCCTTTCTCTTCGTGATGTCTTCTCTCTTTGTGTCTTCGTTGTTGCCTCGACTTCAGCATTTCGGCTGAACGGGGACCAAGGCCATTCTCCACCTCTATCGAAGCGTAGCCGGAAGGAAATCGTGCTCTTCTCCTTCCCCCGTCACTTGCCAAAACGTGTGTGTCGTCTAAGGGATGTTCATCCCCAAGGACACCTCGCCGCTCTCTCTCCTCATTATGACCCTGCGCTCTTCGTGTTACCGAAGACCATCTCTTTTTTCCTATGCTTTCTGTGCTATCCAGGTGATAAACATTCGACGTTCTAAGCAAGTGTTCTTTAGTTGCTTCCCCTGCTTCTTCACCTCGTTGTTTCTCCCTTTTCTTCAACCCGTCTTCTTCCACCACATGTTCTCCACCAGTTCGATGATAGAGCTCCCCTCCTTTTGCTTCTTCTCTCTGCTGCTTATGCAAGAGGGAAGCTGCTACGCCTGGAAACATCAGGGCCTCTACCACAGCGCGGAGCTTCTGCTCTTCTACTTCCTCTCTTCCTGATTCTCTTATCTTCTCTTCTTTCACTAAAGAACGTCCGCTGCGCGCTCTTTCTTTCATCCGGCCTCTCGAAGCTTTCATTGAAAGGAAAGACGCAAACTCTGTCGATCCCTCACCCATTCCCTCTGCTAGCGAGTCTTGCGTTCTTCCTCCTTCAGTTCCTCGTCGCCGGTGACTTCTTGTAGCGCCCTCTCCTCTCGCCCTCTTCCATATGCCATCCATTCCCGACTCTGCTTCTGTAACTGAAGCCTGTCTTCGGAAAAGAGGCCACTTCAGAAAGGAAAAGAAAGCTCCGCTCGCATGCTTTCCGGCAGCTTCCCTTCCTCTTCCTGATTCCGCCTCTCGGTTCCTCGACCACCATTCACTCTCACCTGTACTGCTGCTCGTACAGTTCATTCCTCTGTCGAGATCACCACCGCGACCACAGATACCTTCACTTGTTTCGAGAAAGAAATCCATAGCACCCATGCGTCGATTGTCTCGAGAGCATCGAAACGAATGCGGCCGACGTCGATGTTTCTTGATACTTATGTCTTTTTCACCTCGACTGCTTCTTTTATTCGGAGACGAGGGCGAACGGCCGTTTTCCTCACTGGCGGACAATCGAGTCGCCAAGTGTTGTTGGTGAGTAGATGAGGAGAGAAAGGGACATTCCCCTTCTTCCCTTTCTTCCGCCTCAGGTTCATCTGGTGGGAGACCATAGCTCTTTGGTTCCTGTGAATGCCGAGAGAATGTTGCAAACGACGATCTTTCTGCCTCTTTATCTCGCTGTGGCTTTCGAGTCATAGAACGAGAGTTTTGAGATGGACGGGACGTGGCCCGACTAGGCGGCGGACGGATAAGCTTCCGCGCCGGCTCTCCAAACGATGGTGAGCAAGGCGGCGGGTGATATACTGCTTCTGAGTGTTCGGATTCTCCTCTGTATCGATTGATCATCTGTCCCATCCCCGCTTCCAGATCTTCTTCATCTAAAGAGAAATCTTCAGCATCTGCCTGTTCTGCTTCATCTTCTCCCCCTTGTCGCCTTCCCTTTGCTTTTGCTTTTCTCATTGCAATGCCACGGCTTACAGACGGAGACCTTCTACGCCCCCTCCTCCTTTGCCGCTGTTCTTCTTCTAACAACGGTTTGTGATAGCTTCTGGCCGAGCCACTCATATCCCCCTCCACTTCCACGAGCACAGGACGATGAGATCTTGCAGATAGGAAAGGAGAGCTACACGGGGGACACGGAGAAGACAGTCCGCTCATCTGGTCTCTCGGCCCTGACATTTCAACATATACTTCCTCTTCATTCCTTCTGTGACCTCCTCCCCTGCCTCCTCTGCCTGTCTGTCCTGAATCCTCTCCCTCAAGCTTTCGTCTTGAGTGAAAAGAATGCTGTGAAAGCTCTTGTTCTTCTTCAATGTGTCTTTTGGCGCCACTCTCACACGAATGTCTACGGGGTGATCCAGATCGTTTCTCTCTTCTTCCAAAATCATCCTCTCTACTGTATCCATTGCAGCTTTCCGACTGATCTTCTTGAAACTCTCTAGCATGGAAGTGTGTGACAGGATCGTCGTCTGACTCAGTTAATGAAGAAAAGCCAGCGATATCTTCTCCTTCTGCAACTCTCCATCCATGTCGTATTTCATTCTCTCTTTCTTGTTCTAGACGATATCTCTTATCTTGATCTTCTTGTCTGTCCTGCAATTCCTGATGTTGCTTCCTTACTTGGGCTATGACCTGATCACAATCCTCTACAAAAGGCATATGGGTAAGAGCTTGTAGTCGTCGTAAATGGCGAAAAGCCCGCCCTGTAAGGACTAAGGATGCTTGTCGAACATCTGCCAATGACGCAAGCAGTTCTCTCAAATCAAACGAGGAGTATGATGGTGAAGCTTTCTTACGTTCGAACGTTCCCGTTGTGACAGTAGTAGCCACACATGGCTTCCCTTCTTTGTCTCTATCGTTCTTCATGTCAGGTGTCTTTCTTCGAAAGTCTTCTTGTCGAGTGCTCCGTGGATTCGTGGAGGTATCTGACCCGTTTGCGTCTCCCCTGTTCCCATCAGCATGATTACCGGTTCGTGAGAAAGCTGATGCTATACGAGGAGGAGCTAATGATGACAGCGAGGTATCTCTTTGTCTCTCTCCTTCTTCTTCTACATCGTCCACTCCCCCTCTTTCTCCGACAGAAAACAAACTGTCTTGAGGCAGGAGGGTCCAAACAAGGTACTCAGCACCTCCTATACGGGGCTCTCCGTCGGCTGTATAGACATCTCCAAGAATAACCACCGGCATCCTGAGTTCAAATACACACATTCGACAGCACGTTGAACTAAAAATCACACTGCTATATAGGAAAATGCATTCTTGTACATTCGTACGAGTATAACAACCATCCGCAGGAATATGCCAGGTAGGCATGCCTCATGCATATAACAATAGGCCTTATCTGTATGGCCTATTGTTATATGAATGAGGAGTCGTCTTGGAGTATTTGAAAGAGACGCAACTTCCCCCGGTCATACGAGAATGAAAGTCTGTGTGACAAGCGAACAGAGGTACGAGCAAATGGCTGACTAGTAGCCACTCCACTTCTTTCGGGTCTTATCTGAATGGCACCGGACATGCTGTCATATGCTGTTCTCTACTCGCCGGGAAAAGTCTCGTTATTCATGGGCTCACTCGTCTTCTGTCGTTGTTCCTTCTTCGGATTGTTCCGCAGACGTCAACAGCCTCGTTCCCTCCGGTCCACGCGCGTCTTCATCTACTTTCCTCGCCTTGTCTTGCTCCTTGCCTTCCCCTCTTCCTCGCGGAATCTCTTTCCTCTGTCCTTCTCCCTCTCCAAACAGCCTCTCCGAGTTTCTTCGACTAGATCTTCTCTGTGTTTCTCGCGGGTTGTCCTCATTCCACACCACCGGACGGCCTTCTCCTCCCGTCTCCTCGCGATCTGAAACGACAGGGGACTCTTCGCTTAACAGACGGGTGCGGTACTCTTGTCGGAATGTCCTAGCTCCTAGTTTCTCTCTTCTGAAAAGAGAGAAAAACGAAGAAAAACGCGACCTATAGCTCTGTTTTCCCTCATCATGCTCTCTTCTCACCACACTACAGCCACTGTGTGGATTTTGGCAGCTTCCTCGTGCCTCCACTTTGAAACCCCCGTCAGCTGTCCCGCATCGAACACCAGCAAACTCTCTCATCACAGCCTCTGTTTGACGAGCTCTCTTTGCTCGTTCTCCTCCTTCTCTTTGCCAGTCTTCAGATACCACTTTTCCTATTGTGTTCATTCCTGGTCTATGAAGATGCCACTCTTGTACATTGCCGTCGCCTCCTTCTCCCCCGACGATTCCCGTTCTTTCTTCCATTGTCCTTTGCCCAAGGGTATCCTGTTCTCCCTCTGTGCAACTTCTTTCTGGTGCTTGTTCTCCCGGCTCTTCACTACTCCGTACTCCGCCTAACAAGCCACACTGTCTCGCGACAGCAATGGACGTCAGAGGATGATCGCCAGTAGCAATCCGGACAGTACACTGAGCGTCTAAGAGAGAGGAAACCACAGCTCGACTCTCGGGTTTCAACTCATTTGTGAAAAGGACTAGACCTAAAAAGGTTAATCCCTGCTCTGCTTCCTCCCGTGAGAGACTACGGACATAAGAAGTAGCTGACGGAGAACAACCAGGTAACCCCTGTGGGCACCTCGGACCTCCTCCTTCCGAAGAGGGAGAAGACGAGACGGCATTACGAATCCAATCCAAGCCGTACGGGTCTCGGGGTGCTGCGATCAGGCGACGAGCTGCAAGGGCGATAACTCTGCAAAGAACATGCATACAGTGGAAACGACAGAAGAGAATCAGGTTGAGACAAGAAGATTAAAGGAATAAGGACTTATCTCTCTGCTGTCCGTCAGTAAGCCACCTACCACACGGACGGCCGGGAAATCCACTGTGCAGAGAGCCGCACACGTGCGCTGAGATCTTTCGCGACGCGAGGGCATGCAACACCACGAAGAAAGGGCGAAAAACGAAGAGAATAGAGAATGACAAGAAGCAAACCATCGGAAAGTTCAGAAAGAAGCTCCACGACGTATACGGGGCTTCAGACTGCTATAGTCGCTGTGGTTTCCATAGGTATGCCCGGCTAGCTGAACGCAGTTTAGGCTGAGTGTCGGGGAACTCGCCAAGTGGCAGCGACCTAGTCGTGCAACATTTTCTTACAAGAACCTCCACGTACTGATTCCTTTCGGGTAGACGCATATCTTATCCTGATCTTCCCACTGCAGAATGTGTTGTCTACTTTTCCGTTTGAACAGCTAGATAGGCATCTTACCGATAACCAGACGACGAACACCGATGCAGTTGTTCATCTAGGTCGTCCGGGAGTGTCTCACGCTCGCACAACTTCCGCAGAGCTTCTGTACTTCCTTTGCAATACACCTGAAGGAGGAAGAATCACGCTCACGAACAGATCTGCTTCTTTTCGCCTTTTGCTCGTGGAGTGTGATGAAGAAACGACAACAGGCAAAATTCAACTACTATGTGAGCTTTCTTTACCTCAACTGCGAAAGCCATCCGCCCTGATCGGCTAGCACACAATCTCTTTCATATTCTAGAGATAATCCGTGCAGGCACCTCAGTGGATGAATGCATGCAAATGTCTTCAACTGTGAAAACAGCCGACGACGACAGCCAGCTGTAAGGTCGAGAATACGGCCTGCCAGAAAGGCAACGCGGAGAAGGCAAAGATAAACGGATCTCTTGTCGAGTCGAGTGACACCTTGGAGTTCACGGTCCCAGGAAATTACACCCCACGCCGACGTCAGACACCTATCAGACATATATAGGGAGAATCCACCAAGGTAAGGAAGGCTCTGTGAACGTCGGAATGTGTTATGTTTTTCTCAGTTAACCTCGCTCTCAGTCCCTTCCCTTTCACATGGCTAGGCTGCCACTGAGGCTGTCCCTCCCCCCTCCGTGATAGCAGAAACTTACAAAGAATTCTCGGCTCTTTGTGTCCTGTACGATCACACTCATACGCTGTAGAGACGAGTCAAATTCAAATCTCCGGCATATCGCCAGTGCGCCTTTCTGAAGGGGGCATCCGAATATAAGACCAGCAAAAAGAGAGTGAAACTAGACTGAGGTCAGAGGGTTTCGTTGCCCTTCCTTAGCTCCGGACGAGCCTCTAATTTCTGATGAAAGGGTTGAAGCAGGGCCCTAGTGTAGAATGTTTCAGAGAAAGATCTGCATTTTGGTTGAGACACACTCTTATCCAAAGATGATGCCGAGGAGTTTCACCGGCAAGAAATGGAAAAGAAAGACAGGAAATCCACGTAGCAAGAGAAGAGTGAAGATGTATAGGCAAGTAAGAACATACACTTATGGTCTACAGTGATCCGTTCCTCTGTATTTCCACACTGCTCACTATGCTAGACGGTGTATGCAACTCTACTTTACCCCACTCAGGCATCCAAAACACCAAGAAAGAGCAACCTAGTTCTCTCAAGCATTCGCTCGTTAATGAATGTCTCTCTTAGTTTATGTCTTCGCGCTGATGCTGTGTGTACACTTTGATTGGTTTTCCCGATGGAAGACTTTCTCCCGAAGAGCACAGGAGAATGCGCTCGGTCATGCGACAGATGACCTGTGCACCATTCAAGTCCACCGACCTCTGGCTCGTTCTCCATAGTACGGACAAGCTAATCATGTCTCGAGAAAGGTAACCTCATAACTTTTGACTGCGTACAGCAAGTATACACATGACATATATCAGCCCAACGTACCATGGAATGCCGATCCGCAACGAAGGGATCAGGTGGGAGAACAAAGGTCAGACCCTCAATTTCTTCTCCTCCCTCCAGTTCGCTTTGAAGCTTCTTGAATGCCGCTTGTTCTTCTTCAACAATGCCCACAGTCACACCATCAAGTTCATCACGTCCAAGCAACGCATGCACCTGGTCTTTCTCTTCTTCTCTCTTCTCTTCTAGATCACAGTCATCATCTACTACTGCTACTGGGCTATCTGTGCGTCCCTCCATACGTTCTTTCTCGAAACCGTCTTCTCGCGGCGGCGCCGCCAAGACACCGGTTGTCTCTGTTCCTGATGTCTCTACATCAAGCACTTGGCTTTCTGTTGACAGGAGGTGGCCGCTGTTCCGTTCTTTCGCCCCTTTCTCTTGTACTTTCCCTTGCATTTCTTTAGCTTGTCCACTCGCCGTCTTACAGTGTCTGGACATCTCAGGGGATAGACTTCTTCCTTCTTTCACTTCCTCTCTCACTGGTTTGGAGGGTTCGTTCCTTGCATAGTGAGCAGCTCGGCTATCATTACGCAATTCTACCACGTCACCCTTCTTACTTCTCTCGTCTTCAGCTCTCGTCTTCGTCATGACGTCTCGTCCACCCAGAGCAGCATCATGTGCTGCACCACCACCCTCCTTGTTTCTCGCGTCAATCGCCCCGTCATTGATTTCTCCTCTTGTTGCCTCAGAAACAGGATCAACTTGTTTCTTATGCTTAATGCGAGACCCCTGAGAGAATCTATCTCCACTACTCTTACGAAGGCGATCTTCTCCCTCAGGCTTATTCGTCCCCTCGGTTGTTCCTTCTCCGTCCAGTAGAAGGCAACTTGTATGTGTGACCATTTGAAGCTCCAAGGGGTCACCAGCAAGTTCTCCTCCGATGCGAAGGAGGGAATGACAGACACTCATACATCGAGCTACATGGCGCACACACTCACAGCATGAGGCTGACGACGACGTAGAACCATAGGGAGAAGAAGAGGCGGTGAAGCAACCACGCAGCACAGCTCTATCACCTCTGACAGAAGGAAGGGGTGAAGGAGAAGGAGACCTTGAAGGCACTGCAGTAGAGAAGGAAGTGAACGGCAACTGAGAAGCAGATGACGACGGACAACACGAGGATGTCGGGTCGCATGCACAAGACGACGATGACGACGACTGTGAAGAACAGATAGAAATCTCCCGAGGGTTTCTCTGATTCCCCTGAGGAAGATTAAGCCGTCCGTCATGCTGCTGCTTCTCGTAAGGAGAGGTAGTCCCTTGTTGCAGTTCGCCAGCGAACTGATCTGAACTTAACGCCTGTAGCCTTGGAGGAGGGCATGATGTCTCACTGCATGCAGAGAAAAGGGTAAGGCTTCCTTCAAGCTGATCTATATGACTCGATTTTTCTTCTTGTCCTCTCTCTCCTCCCCCCCCGCCTCCACATCCCCCCTCAGTCCACATGGCCACAGTACGAATCGAGTTTGGGAGCATAAACGGAAGAAAGGAAGCAGAAAGCTGAGAATTTCCCGAGTTGCATGCAATGTTGCCTGTCGTCGTTCTGATAAAGGAAGATGGTGTTTCCCTACCGCTAGACTGTCTAGCCGCCAAAGAACCATCTCCGCTGCTCTGCTTTTTGCCGTTTGATTGGTTTACCTCCTTTTCACAAGTGGATAAAGATGAAGAAGGCCTGTCACCAAGACAAGGAGAAAGGGCTGAAGGTGTTTCTTCCTTTCGTATCCGTACGATATCAGAAGCTCTCTCCTTCACTTCTTGTTCACTTCCTCCTTGATGAGGAAGATCGCCGGCTGTCTGAGGAGCCATCCTGTCGTTAAAAGACATCCTTCCCATGTGTCTTCTCTTGTCAGATCCCTTGGAGGCAGTTGAAGGAAACCCCTTAGTTTGACAAGTAGTCGTACTCGTAGTCGTAGAAAGCATGCCACAGAAATGACAGGAAGGGAGAACCGCTGCCATACGAACACCTTCCTCAGTCAAGGTTCCAGTTTTATCAAAGCACAGACAACGAACGTATCCGCCCATCCCGAGGCGAGAAGGCGCTGTACAGTAAACTTTGTATAGGGAGTAAAGCCTGCAGTCAAAACAAGAAGAGAAAGAAAGAAGCGTTTGAGCCATCAACCTCGCATGACACCATCAAACAAAGGCCAGGAAGACTACCGAGACACATATTACAATCACAGGCTGTGAAGATGTATGAAGACAAAGAAAGATCCTGGGACATCAAGAAGTACAGGCTTCAAGCAGAGAGGTAGGAGACTAGATGAAAACGAGCCCATGCAAAGAGAGACGATCAAAAGGCTTAGAAAAGAGAACAGGAAACGCCCCCTCGTCAATAGCGAGTGTCAACAGCAGCATCTTGCTCCAGTTGAAGGGTAGTAGTACCCTCACTAGACACGAGGGACGCACGACTCACTTCAGGACCTCCGCTGGGTGTGTGACGACTTCATACGTAGGTACATACATGCAGACATCTGTAAATTGATGAGAATGTAACTGCGTTACAAAACTCCCACTGTTTCTTTTGTGAGCATGGGGCTCGCCCCCTTGGCTGTCTCATGTAGTAGGCTGAAAACGCCTGATGTCAAATACACTGTTGGTATAGACAGGAAGACACATAGGGACATGCCGGAAGTAGAATGGATGGCAAGGCCGCAGATCACGTGGTTAGTGGATAGGCGCATACGCATGTACGCATCTATCATAACAGTGTACAATGTCTTCTTCCTATGTGTCGTGGTTAGACACAGATGTGGAGATCTACACGGAGACATGCAACCCCACAAAGGGAAACCTGACCTGCTGACGGCAACTGACAGGCCGACGCTCATTGACGCAGGAAGAGCAGGAGGTACCGCATCGGTGAAGAGATCAAAGACCCGTAAGAAAATTTCTTTCTTTGACAATCGATGCAGTATCGATATCACAAGTGTAAAGACACCTCCAACACACGCCAACAAACCTAGCACGGCGACGAACTTCAGTGCATCTGCAAAAAGAAACAATCGTTCTGAGAACCGCAGACTCTCCCGTATCACCCATAGCACACTATCAAAGCGGGTGTGATCGACAGCTCCAAGCTCTCATAGATGACGGTTGAGGCTCCTCCCCCCGCAGTTTAGAAGCCACTGCCTTTTTCTCCCGAAACGAAAGAAGTGAGTGGCAAGGGAAGAACTAGTAAAAATTTCAGTATTGCTCATGAATGATGAGCAATATGATGAACTGTCGGGACAAGAGACGATTTGCATACCTGACGTTTGGACCTGCCTCCTGGGACAGACATATATATGAACATCTCCTTGTTACAGAGGAAGAAAACCTATCCTTTCTGGAGATACATCACAAGGCTTGGCTTTCACGCTCTCTGCATACTCGTTAAAACTCCCCCACAGAAAAATTCTCTCTCCCCGGCTTTTTCCAAACGCCATGCAACTACCCCATGCAAAAGGCTAGCAGTTGAGTGTCTCCACCACGGGGGCCAGCATGCGAAACAAAAGGGAACTCTACAGGCTCTTCTCTACGAAGACGCTCCCTGACGAAGGTTATCTCTGCAGTGAGAAAGGAAGACTGACGACAACCACTCTAGAATCCACAGCGAGGTGAACCTGTTTAAGGAAATCTAGCTTTCGCTACCCACTGCACTTCGTGAGGAAAAAGAGAGAGTGAAGACAGATCGCTCTCCCTCAGCGTCGCACATTGACATAGCACGAAAGAAAGAACGAGAGGAGGGGAAGGAGGAGAAGAATTCTAGAGACATACCTTTCTCAAAATCGATTCTCATCTTTGTCGGGTATAACAATCGTCTGACTGTTTGACCTTGTACAGTCGCATATCCTACACGACACACAGCCGCTAAGCTGCACCCAGGAGAAGGACAGATCTCTCCTGTATTCCCTCTACAGGACTCTCTATTATGCGCTTTCTCTGCAAGTACTCCGGAGCCATCATTCTCTTTCACTTGAGCTCGATCTTTTTCGTTTCCGACGGCGTGTGAACGAATGACGCCAGGTGAGAGATGTACACTTGTAGAAGAGCAGCTTGAAGAGGATGACGAAGATGAAGAGGGCCTTGGTACGGATCGACTATTCTCGTCTTCAGGATTCTTCGGCGCTTGAAGAGAAACAGGAGGAAGTGATGAAGAAACGCGTACAGACAAGACACGCGTACCTGCAAAAAGCTGATGTTTTGCTGCCTGAACCAGGAGACAAGAAAAAGAAAAAAAAACGAAAGAGAAAAATATTCACTTGCATGCAAGCCTTACTCTGGACTAGAAAACGATAAATGGCAGTACCAGCAGCAGTAGCAGTAGTAGCCAGAGGAGTAACTCGGAAAAGGCAAACGGGGGGCACAAAGCACTTCTCGGTACTTGTGTGACAGGGGAGGAGATATAGAATCCATGTGAAGTCGACCCATATCTCTACGACTATCTATATCCTATGTAAGAGAGCGATTGTCGCGACTCCGATAGGATTTCAGAACGCAAATTGACACATGGTGAGAAACAACAGCATATCATACACACTTTCTTCTGAATGCATGCAATTCCCTGGGCGAGAAAACGTCCACACCACTATTGAAGACACTGAGTAATATAGAAAGTAAATCTTTCACCATCAACACCCGCCAGACCCTTCTGATGGAGTGTGGGGTAGACAGCAACCGCTCAATGCACACGTCTACAAACACACACACACACCTCTACCCACGTAGGCTTCCCGACTTGATCTAAGTCAGAACAGAGCATAGCCTCATGAAAGACGGTGAAGTGTCTCGGTGATTTGCTCTATTTGGATAAAAAAAGAAGGAGAGGCGAAGAAAATCAAGATAAGGAGGAGTAGTGGGAACGACGAACGCTTCTTACTTGCTCGAGATTGAGCCCGGGCCGTTGTTTCTGTTGTTTTGAGTCATCTCCCGGGAGAGCAGAAGAAAGAAAATCTGTATCAGGTAGAGGTGTCTTGAGAACTGGGAAACTTTCCCCTGTGAGACAGCTCTCAGTGACGACCACCTGCATCATTCACAGGACCCCAACCCCAGGAGACGAGACGGAGAATTTTGAATTGAGTGTGGACTCGAACCGGTTCCAAGTTGTAAGAAAAACACATCTGACCGAGACAGATGAACAAGTTCAGTTATTTCATCAAAAGTAGCTTGCTAAATAGCTGGGGTAAAAAGGAAATAATAGTACGAGGAAATGTTCCTTTGAGAGAAAAACGTAAAAGGAAGAGAGCCACAAGGTGAATGCGGTTGAAAGAAGAGAGATACAACACACTCGTCGCCGGTCACATCACCATATGGTTTCGATTGCATTAGAGGCTGAGGCGGCCGAGCACACTGAGTCAAGGTAAGTTCAAATCGAGAGGTTCCCTTGAGGCGTAACATTGAAAGCGTACATATCTATATAGGTATGATGAGGATAAACACTAAGGAGTCACTCACCTCCATGTCCTACTTCGAAATGGATGGGTCTCCACCATATATGTACACCAACTCAGAATACAAATGTCGACACGCTTATACTCCGGTATATATCTACACCAATGCCAGAGAGAGATAGCAGTGCATAGAGGTGTCGTCAGAGAGCAGAGGGAAGATCGACGTCCTAACCGACTCGTGAGTTTGTTGAAGTGAAGCGGAGTCTATGATGAAAGGATAACTCTAGATACAGAGGAAGTGAGCGCAGTTGCTGCAGAGACACTTGCCTATCAACATCTTCCACCCGAGAAGGGTGAGCAGGCATTGTAAGAAGAATCTCTTGACTTCAGTGTTTCTCATAGAAGGAAACTGTCGTGCGTGCAGATAAGCATAGAAAGAAAAGAAACAAACGAGTACCCTGTATGGTCGCCGAGACAAAAAAAGAAAGGGAAGAACGCTGCAAGGACAGAGAGTAGGAAAAGACTGCAGGCACTTCAAACAAGAACCTCCCTATAAGCATCTTACCGTTCCTCGTATCACGATCGCATCACACGGGAGTGTCATGCCATGGGAAATTTCTATGAGATCTCCGACAACCAAATCAGCCGAGTCGACTTCCTCTCTTCTGATGATTCTTCTCCTTCGTCTTTTCTTCTTCGGCACAATTCCAGGAAGGTCTTCTTTCACGCATGCATTACTCGGGGACACGTCTTTGACGACGTTTCCGTTGAGAGGAACACGAAGACAAGAATCGCTGGAGGAGTCTCCGGAAGAGGAGGAAAAAGAAAGATCCTCGATTTTTTCCCAAGAGGAACGCTGTACAACGACAACGCACTTCTGTGCTGCTAAGTCACGAAGGCGTTTCAAGTTTCGTCTATAGGAACACATCACACACAACAACACTCAGGGGAGGGAAAGTCTTTCCAGGTATCCTACTGCGACTGAGGAGCAGTATATGAGCAATCTATAACGATGAGAGAGAGGAGTTATTACACCTCACTCTCCCTTGACGATTGAGGAGCAGTCTACAAGCAATCCATTACTATCTAAGGAAAGTGTCATTATACCTCAGTCGGCCTTGACTCGTACTATGAGTCTTTCCTGTCATTCTCCCTTGCCTATACATTCCTGAAAACTTCCTCCTTCTCAAGTAGACAAAGCAAGCCTCTCCTTTGCACAATCTCGAAAGCTTTATCTCTACGTAACAGCTCTTAGTTATAGTCACAACAGAGGCTGGTGAGGAAAAACAACACAGACAGAAGTGCTGGGTTTCTTCCCTCGAAACGACAACTGAGACATAGCCATCCACCCCTTCATCCCGTTTCGTATATGTATATAGATATGTAGATATATATATACATATATGGCCATCCGGACTCTCGAAAGTATATTCGTATCTTCAGCCTGGTGGAGCTAACTCGGCTGTTATACACTTCACGACCATTGTAGTGTCTGTCTGCGTGAGGTCGAGGCTAACGAGGTTTTTGGAGAAAGGAGAGAAAATTGAGAAGCTCTTACCTTGTCTGAGTACATTCTACAAGCGTCGACGTCGCTGTGATAACCATTATAGCTACCGCATATTGTATGTAACTATCCCATATCCATAGAGCCACTGCGAGAATCTGAAAGATATAGAAAGGGTGAAGAACTTCCTCCATAATAACAGTGAAGAGAGAAGGAACAGGGACGTAGATAAAGCTTCGACCAAACAAAGACCGCCGGAGAGACACAAGTGAAGGACATGGAGGGTGCGTTAAGAACCATTTACGAAGACGCCCTGGTGGAAAGTTGACGTTGAAAGCAAGGGGTCTGAAGGTAGACGATCTGCAGCAAACAACAGAGGATTTTTGTATAACAGCACCATGTGCACTTTGTCACTTGAGAGCCACCCGTAAAAAACCGTTCTGTGCTGTATAGACACTCAAACTTGGCTCATGTCTACTATCACAGAAAGCAGCAGAAGTCGAAAGGAGAGAATATAAACGTCCTGCCTACAGTGGCGACCGACAACAAGAGAAAGGGCACCACAGAAACTCACGATGTGATGAACGGCCTCACCTTCGCTCTCCCCCTCAAAGAAGCAAGAAGGAAATCTCCTATCTAAGTCATGCGTGACTAGAACAAGGTCTGTACCATATACAGATGATTCAAGGTAACTTCTCTACTGCTCCATAGATTGGGGGAAGAGCGGTAGACGGGAGAGCGAGGAAGACGCAATGGAACGGAGAAATACACGCACACACGTACACCCAAAGATTCACGAATGTTGCGAGAGAATGACTTTTTTGAATGCTGATGCAACGCTTCTATTGAGCTTGATTCCTGTCACCCCCGACTAACGGAACAGATACGCATCTATGAAGGCGCGGCCCGCATGCACGATAAGAACCAGAAGCCTGTAAGGCCCTCTTGAATTCGAACACCACCCGCTGGACTGCCGTGCCGCACGGGTGCACAACCTCCGTACGGGCAGAGAAAGGGGACAAGAACCACTCAACCTGTAACATAATGCTCGCTTGCAGTCCCCATCGGCTGTACGTACACTCCGTTTTGATTTAAAACTCAAAAATCGAAAAACAACAGAAAGCTTCCTCCTTCAAAGGGAAGGGAGAACGAACCTGTACAGCAAAAAGTCCCTTGAATCCGTCAGGAATCCTTTGACCTACACTTACCCAAGAGCCCTACTGTTCTCTCTGTCATCTTCCAGTATGTATCGAGTACATCGATACTCAAACATCCAGGCGAATGATGTACTGGCTTTTCCTAAGTTCTTCTCCATTAAACTGTCATGAAATGTCTCCTCGCTCTCTTCTTCTTCCTCCTCGCTCTCTACATTGTTTGACGAGAAACTTGGATTTCCTCCCTTCACAAGAAACGTTTCCACAGACATTTCTTCTCTCTGTCCCTCTCCCTCCTTCCCATGCAGTTTCTGTCCATCCCTCTCACTTGTCATTTGAATTTGAGGCTCTCGATCTCGGTGAAACGGTCGGTTGGCCTTTGACATCAGTTCCACTCCTTCATTTACTCCGTGTTGTCTATCCTCTTTCTCTCCAGTCTCTCCTTCCTTCTCTACGACTACCAGCTCTGTCTGACTTCCTTTGTCTTGAATCGTTTCTCCTGCTGAATCAATGGGACGACGCAAAGATGTCGGCTTCTTCGAGTCTCCTCCCCCCGACAGCGCGGTCCCCGGGTTTTCATCTATGTGGCCGTGATGACTCTCGTACTTCTGAGAACTCCCCGACGGTACCAGGGGTCTTTTGTGTTTCTTGGTCTCGGGAGGTATCGCCTCCAAGGCTGCCTTTTCGAAAGGAAGCTTTTCGACCCTCACAACGCTAGCACAAAGCAAAGACCGAGGAAAGAGAACAGAGACAAAGTCCGCCAAGGACAAGGTTGGTAGCACAAGCACAGAAGGAAATACCTGTTCTACTATATACCCATCTCTATAACTGAATATAGATAGATAGATAGATAGATCGGTTCGTTACACCCTCAGCCTGTGAAGACACAAGCCTCTGAATCAGAACTACACGTTGATATACCCCTGTGACCCCCTCTGACATCTCTACAAAAGCTCCCGACCACCTATATATGGTACATACACACGTGCGTGAGCGAAAGAGAAGAAATGATTCTGAGTGTGTATGTAAACAAGACAACTCCACCGCCTCCTCGTAAAAGAAAGAAAGGAGGGGAGTCAGCATCAGAATCCCGAGACTCACTGTTGTTTTCCATCTGCCGCAGTGAGAAGCAGATGTGTCGCGTTCTGAATATCGCACTTGGCGTGCGTGGCGAAGAAAGAACGCCGGCGAAACCAGATGGAGAGGAGAAAAAAAAGACCCCCCGTTAAGAAGCCAAGCAGCCACAAGATCACACGGTGAAGCAGGAGACGTCGATACGGCTGGGCGGTCACAATCCTGTAGTAAGAAGAGGAATGAAGGAAAAAGAAAAATCAGAATCTCTGAATGATGTTATGTATATAGTTATCACTGCTGAAATGTATGTACGTGGATATACTGTAAAGAGGAACAGCGTGGCGTGTACATGAAACCTATGAAGGCAAGGCAAGGCCATAATAGTTGACTCTACGCGGTTACAGGTAAAATCCTGCCTAGAGAAAAAGTCATACACACGACGGTATGCAAGAAATGTACGAAGACAGCCTCCTTTCACCGCTGAATGAAGAGGATGTAGACAACTCTGACGCCACATGCAGAGTCGTGCGCTCCACTCCTTTCTCGCTATACATGAAGGGTATGCAGAGAAGCCACCTGGAAAGGGCTTGAAAAATACATACATACATACATACACTCTTGTAAGACAAGTGGACACGAAGAGATTTTCCTTCATCCCCTACCTTTCCGAGAGTGGTAATTCCTGCAACTCCGGGAATGCATCGTAGGAGATGAAATACAAACCCTCTCTCCCCCTCTCCGGAGTGACCCTGTCCTCCATGAAATACTCTTCGTCACTCCCACTCGGCATCTTGTCGCTACTGCTTAGAAGAGGAGGAGAGAGTCTGTCAAGATGTGGGTTTTACCTCCTAAGAAGATGTACCGTCACTTCAGCAGACCAAGTATGCCCGTTTTTCCGGTCGCATACGTAAGAGAGAAAGAGAGAGCCCAACTCTGTTGGAAAGACGCTGTCTAGACAGCTACCGACACACGACCGGCGTCAGGAAATCCCGCTCTGTCCGTACACGTACAGGCAGGAAGATTGAGGTGCGTGAGAAGGAGGATCCATGATCAGAAGCCAAAAAAAGCGAGAGAGCAGAATAGAAAAAATACGTAAACTCGCTGACACGCGGAAAGTGTCGTTTTGTGGTACCGGGGCAGCTATATGAAAGCGAGAAACAAACATCTACAGGGAGTCCCAGGAAAAGCGTTAATCAACGGCGATGTCGAGGAAGAAGCGGGTATGCCGAGCTTAGAAGACAACTTCTTCATGGCAAAGAAAGAGCCCTGGAAAAAGAAGAGCCAGGGGCAAGACTGGAGGAGGCTTAGTGTGGACGGAGGCAACAACACGGTCCCAGTGCCTAGTTTGCAGTCCGAGGGTGACTGCGACCTTTCTATACCTGGTTACGGTTCTGACGAGCTCATGCGGAAAATACAGGTTGAAAAGGTAAGGGGCAGCTGAGCATCTTTTTTCACCGAGGACAGGGACGTGGGAAGGCTGTCCTGTTTCAAGCTATGATGGAGATGGCGCAAGGAGAATCTCCCACTGGTACTCCGCCGCCAGCTGTGGTGAAGACTCTTCGGCAGAGACAACGGAGCCTTAAACCGCCATTAGCTTTTTAGGCTTCCGAGAGAAGAGTGGTCGGGCGTTCACTCCTAAAGACTGTCAAGGAACTGACGTTGACGGGATAAGCAAGTACCGCACACGAGGATCAGAGTTTTCTTGGCTTTCAAAATTGGGGCTGCTGAGTAGCCAAGGACTTCGGAGAACTCTCCAGTTCATCCCCTGGCAAACAACAAGAAGTCGGCAAATAGTTACAAACTGCTACAAAATGCGAAGAAAACTCGCGGAACGGACAGTAGGAGACATGGAGAAGAAATGGCCAGGGTCCAGCTCATAATTCCGCCAAGTCAGCCGCAGGGGACAGAGAGATGCACGGCGTTACTCGGGCTGAGGGACTCGGACGCAGAACTCCGCGGAGACCAGAACTGGCTTGAAATTGCTGCTAAGACTGGGCCGATCAAAGTTGTCGAGCTTTGAGTGCGCGCATGCCACACTATGTAGGTACACCCCGATACCGCCGGAAGTTCATCCTCCTACGACTCACGTCATTTTCCCCAAAAGGCTAACCTGTCTACGTTTAGAAGAGAGCGAAGCAAGCATCACAACGTCTTCCGGTAAGCAGCAGACGGAGGACCTCTCTCCTGACACAAACTGCGGGTGTATAACGCAAGGGCTGAACTGAGGCACACGCATGCGGGGACGTCTCGTCGTTGGCTACTCCGGTCTCGCGCAGTTTGTATAAGTATCCACTCGGCCGGAAAGGCTGCTTGGGAGTCCTTCTGCACCCAGGGACTACCCATTGTAGACGGTATCTTGGGCTTGCCGTACTGATGGAAGCGGGCGCACATACACCTTCGGTGACCTGGAGTGAGTAGTTGCTTGAACTAGGTTGTTGCTGCTCCCGAACGTCGAGACTGGAGTTTGCCAGGCTTTTTTCTTTGGTGGTCTCGAGGAATAGTCAGTGTGACCAGTAATCGCTGGGACCCTTGCATGTGGTTAGCCGAATTTCGCGGGGCGTGCCCGACTTGAATATCTGTCGGACGACGGTGTGCTCCCCCGTCAGGTGTACCCCAGAGCAGGAAACCTGGGCTTCGGGAGCGAATGTGCAATCTGCACTGCGGTCCGACGCGTGTACGATGCGAACAAGAAAGAAGAGCGCAATCAATACGAGGGGGGGCAATGTCGGACTCCTGTTTTCCATTAACAACAGAGATGTGACTTGTCTTGCGAAGAAGCTTCTCCCTCGCCGGTGTGAGCTACCGACTTTGGACCGGGGGGACTTGACTTCCAATGAAATAGTGACACAGCAACGGTACCGTGTGGTAGTGAAAAACCCGCAGCAGCATGTGAGCTAAGCCAGCGCGCTGGAGTCCCTTTAACAGTAGCAATTGTAGTTGTGATGTAGTTTGCTCGTAGTGTTTGAGCGACTAGAACACTGGTAACGACATCGTGGGTCGAAGAGTTAGCTGACTTCGTGCCGGAGTGCTTTCACGTGCCAGGCGTGGAGATTCGACCCGAGCCGAGGCCGTTTTCGTGATTGCCTCTGGTTTGGCATGAGAACGCAGGCAACGTCGGAAGGGCAGGCGGAGCAGCCCAGCGTTCCTTAACAGTGCGACATGTAAATCATAATAAAACAGTTGCCCGATGGTGGTCCGAGTCACACAACAAAAAAGCACCTAGAGAAGGTGAAAACATAATGTCCCCTCCATGAAGAGTCATCGTAGATAATGCATTCGAGAGGGAGAGGCGGCCACGAGAGAAACCGAGTCAAACCCTCGACCCCCGTCATTTTCCCTTTTCCGTTACGCCTCGAGTCCGCGCGCACCACCAACGCGAGACATCAGACTGCGTTCTCAAAGCGTTATGAGTCGGTGAGATATCCAAAGTGTGCTACGGGAACTTTTACATTTCCGGACAGCGCGTTGGTTTGCTTGTAGGACAGTCTCCCAGCAAATTGGAGAAAACATGAAAAAACTCCCTTCCTTACAGCCACCTTTGTCAAGCTGACCCTTCGCTTCCCTCCAGGCTCATTCCTTCTCCACGACTGTCAACATGCCACCATGGCTCGCCGGATGAAGGGCGTAATACCCAGCCCCCACCACGTGCACACGACGGCTTGCTTACCCTGTGTGAGTGAGATTGATTAGTATAGTATTAGTCCATGCAAGGTGTTCAATCTATCTTTGTCCGTCTGCACAATAGCTTGCACGTACACGCAAGGAGGCCGTGATCCCCTCCCCAACCCCTATAGCGGATTCGTGAGCGGTGAATAGTAATGTATGGTGTATAGATAGGAAGGAGCTACGTCCTCGTAACCCTTCCACCACTGCAGACTCATTCACGATGCACAGATTATCCTCCTA
>NW_027153243.1:47357-55292 GCF_002600585.1 Cystoisospora suis
GCAGCCAAATGTGTCATACGTACTGCCGGAGAAGAGACGCGGATAGATCTATCTCCCTTTACTACAAAAAAATCGAATCGCATTGATCTAGTCTTTCTCTCACTGGTAATTCATGTTCACCATTCCCATTTCTACCGCCTGAGACACCTGCTGCTGGAGTTGTGAATAGTCGTAATGAGTGGGAATGTCCGCCGAGGACGCATTAAGTGGGTGTTGCGCCGAATACGATGACATCACAGGAGTTGAAGAAGTCCCCATAGGCTGAGCAGATGACGAGTCTAAGGCCTGGTATGGCTGCTGGCTTGAAGAGCTTCCCATGGTCTGTGTGGTGCCGTAGTAATTGGTATTCGCTGGGGTAGAGTGCTGCTGTTGGGTATCCATCGGCATAATGTCTGTGTTGATATCTCTGCAGTGAAGCTCCGGGGACCATTTGTCCAACAGAGGCTCAAACAAATATGCCCAGTAGCATGCAGTGGCATATGCCCCTGCTACAGCAAGCAGCATGAAGACTGCCCCGCAACCGGCGAAGACCATCAGGATCACTGAACGGAAAAAAACATGGGAAAAAACGCAGACACAACGTGAGAGATTGGGGGAGCAGTCCAAGCACGAAGCATCCTTAGCTACTCATAATGGATGTCTCTAGAACGGCACGGATTCCAGTGTTCCCGGGAATGTGTCCAGAAACACGCAGAGAACAAAGGTATTCTGTTCACAGCTTCAGGAGCACTACACGGACGCAAGGTGAGATAACAGGCAAAGGGGCCCAAATGACCAACGAGGGTATGGGAATAAACTCGGACGCAGAGACAACAGCACCTAAGGAACACGGCAAGATAAAGACAGCGTCCACGTGAAAGAGCAGAATACCAGGGACCCACTGAAATACGGTCACAGGAGAACGGACAGGCATACGCTATCTGTGAATGACTTAATAACGATATACACTCGCTGACAAACTGAAGGCTGCAGAAAGGACAGAAGAAATCGACTGAAAGACTTACTTAGTGCTCCGGAGACACTGAAGAGACCGAACATGCCCCATGCGAGCTCCTCATACGTCCCTTCATCATGGTAAACCTCCATGTAGAAGAAAGCCCAGCCATAGCACAAGAGAGATACACCGTCTAGAACGTTGCTGACGGTGAAGAGAATCCACTCAGATTTGGATACATTGAACTTTGTCCACCAAACGACAGAAAGATAGTTGTATAAATACAGGTACTGTACAAGTCGGAGCATCGCAGCAAGACCGTCAAGAGTGACAGCGGCTGCCAAGATTTTCGAGCCCGTTCGGAATCCTTTCGTCCATCTGAAATCAATCAAGAGAAACAAGCGAAAAGAGTCAGTTCATGAGACAACATGGGGGGGGAGTGGGAGGGAAAGCCTCGATATTTTGGATTTCAGGACTGCACTAGTGATGCAGAAAATGAAATCACGAGCCAATATGGAGAAGGGCGAGACATGTTCAACTTTCTTCTTCAAAATTAACAAGTGGGCAACAGAAGCAGTGTCCAGGTAGTGGGAAGGGAATCGCACACTCAACCGGACCCTCTCCCTGTCCCGGCTGAACGTCTCCCGTCCCTTCGGTATGGCCGTGATTCAACTCTTTGAGCCTTCCTCCACAGAGAAGACCGCTTAGTTTCGAGTCACGCGGGATATGTGTGGAGACGTCCACGCGTGACTTGCTCTCTACGGAGTACTCGAAGCATGTGCTAGACGTGAGCGCGAAGCACGTTCCGATGCCAAGGTAGGCGCATACTGGGAAACCACTCAACTGCCCTGCCGTGCTTTCTGTTGACAGCCATAGGCACTCCAAATGGGCCGCCACCACGCTCAAACGAACATCATACTATCGTTAAAGCACAGAGCATTGCCATACACGTTTCCGCACAGTTGCACGATCCTAGTATGATGCTTACTTGGAGTCATCAGCAACGAACGACTGGAAGAGAGAAAGGCAGAGAGTCCCGGCGAGATAGATAGTCATAAGGACGACCATAGAAAGATGGAAACCATTGGACATATCAGGGTAGGCGTGGAAGGTGAAGACCCAGCGGCCGCCGAATGCAAGAAAGAAGACGCACATAAGCGCCATGGAAACAGCCTTGAGAGACATAGAAAATCGAAGTAACTTGGTTGTTAGGCCGTGGAGCAACGGCGTATGTTCTTCTCCTCTTGGGCTGGGCTCTCCATCATCATCAGCTCCAGGTGGGACATACCCACCCAGAGGAGCCGATGCAGCAACGGGGCTCATACCTCGGCTCCCCATCATGACTCCTGGACTGCTCATTTGTTGTTGAGCCAGGAGGGTCTCATCGCCTTCGACACCGAGAGAATACATCGTGATACGATTGACTAAAAACAGGAGAAATCTGGGTGACGTGCACCTGTGGCGATTCGAAGACACGTAGAAATTGAGTAGCACCGAGCCGCAGCGGACGATGTGTATGTACAGCTGGCTGTCACGGGTGTCCGGTGCCGGCGCTTTTCTCAGGAAACAAACAGCAAAAAGAAAACGAGGAGGTAAAAAAGACACACTTCCTGCAAAAAAAACAAGAAAAAACACAGAAAAGAAGACTGGACACTCAGGAATTGCTCCAGGAAGCCGGAAAAACACAATGCAACAGACAGAGTAAGTTACAACAAGCTGCGGGGGTGTTTGTATCGCTCGGGCGCGGCGTGGGTCTGCTTGCGGCTGCTCCTGCTGTGGTGCCTCTGCGGAAAACGTCGGTCAGTGGCGCGGCGAAGTTGCAACCGGAAGTCTTCGAAGAAATCTAGAAAATTATGTAAAAACGAGTGTTTTTTTTCGTACACTCATAGAAATAGCAAGAACTTGACGCGGGGCGACCTGGTCTTGACGCTTCACGTGTAGCGAACGCTGGCTGCAACACGGCGACAACTGAATGTCCCGACGCTCAGACTGCGCTGCCCGATCTTTCGCGGACAGCTGCTGGCCGTGCTGAAGCTGGCTGCCGCGATGAAACGTCGAGAGCATGGTTCATGCGGGAGGCGCGTGGCCCGCCCGTCCCACAAAGCTGAAGCAAGTCCCACTAGCTAGGGGAGATCCAGGCCGCAAGCAGCGGTCTTCGATTTCTGGAACGGCCAGGAAGCATCGTGCCCCTCTGGTGACCGCTTAGCGTTGTCCCTTGGTTGTCGGGCAGGACCCGAGAGTAACGCTCCACGATTGTCTTCAGCTGCATACAAGTCCCTGGCTCGTTCGCGAAACACTTCTCTACTGATATCCTGACCATCCGCTAGCAGGAAGTAAGCTTCACCAGCCACGGCCCATAAATGGGCACTGCTTTTGCCGGCTGATCAGTTACCGTGCTGCTGCCTTCCTCTCATTGGGAAAGTCGCATGTCTAAGACTGTTAGCGAGTTATGGAGCCAGCTGAAGAGTTCTGCTTCCTGCAACAACGCGTGTTCGGGGAACCTGGAGAGCCATCAAGCTCGCGCCGCCCCTGGATGGGGAACGGGCTGCTCTCAGACCGTAGCCGGGTTTCGCAAGGCTTGTTAGCCTTGACTTGCATGAAGAATAGAGCTGCTGTCTGCACCGTGCCGAAAGCATTCTAGCAGGTAGGGGAGTCGTCCCAGGCTTCTTTCCTTGAGCGACTCGAGTGCACCTGGATTCCTGCCGTCTAGTCGTCCCCTGCCAGTATGCCGAACCCTGAACCCTCTGGAATACTCGGCCTTTCCTCCGTGCCCGCCGGCTCGACCAGAGCATTCCGATCAAGCCGCAGCCTTGCCAATTTGTCCGCTTTCCTTCATTGCGGAGTAAGGCGAGTTCAACAGAGTCTCGCGATGGCAATTGGCATAGGGTTGCGATACGCCATACCGGAAGCCTGTAGTGCGTCCGGCTCACGTCTCCATTCCGTGCACCCGTTTATGCTGCTCACAGTGCCGGCAGAAAACTCGAAGCTTCAGTCAGCTTCCTTACTTGATGGTCTTTCAGGAATGACGCAAGGTTGCAGTCCGCACTCGGAAACTAATCACGCTGTATTGGGGCCCAGTATACAAACTCAAGCGTTTGCAACGCGCCCAGAAATCCCGCCGTCCTGCCCGATATGGCTTCTTATCGTCGCTTGAATTGGTTCATGACGGCAGCGCCAACCTTCGGGACCTGGGGCTACATTCCGTTTATGCCCCGGTACAGTGTCACGAAGTGGATTCTTGTTTCTGAAGCGGTCGTCTAAGCTGCCTTAGTCCGAGTCAACAAGCGGACCAGTACATAAGGCATGCCGCCCCTCTGGTTTGCAGATAGCCAGAGAAATGAGCCCACAGTGGCCACAAGGGTCTGGGGAACGCACTTCACGGCACCACCGCCACGCAGACCTGACTTCCGAGTAAGTACTCGCGCCATCGGCCTCCTGCTCCTCCGCGCCCTGAAAGGCGTGCCAAGAATCCCCTGACGGACCCGACGTTCCTCGTCGTACTCTTCCCCCGTAAACAGGCTGCTTCAGTGAGCGGATCTCTAAGGGTTGACCTGTCCGCTTGAATCTGTGAGTCCCTTCGCGACAAGGGACTCAGCGGTGAACCGCGATCCGGCAGTCAGGCTAGGTGGCAGAGGGGCATCACCCCGCCGTCTGCTGGAAGAGTTTTTCTCTTAACAAGGTAGACAATTTACCTCTGGCTCGACTGCGCAGTGTTAGGGTTGCGCGACGGGACGAGTTTTTCATGCGCTGACGGAGTCCAAATACATTGCGGCGCCAGGGCCACTTACCAGTCTAGTGCCCAGTGCTATATGTAAGCACAGCAGTACTGCTCGACGCGGCCTGCAGTCAGGAATCAAAGTGTCGGTTCTATACTCATGTTGGTCCCGCGCCCCCAGGTTGATAGGCGGCAGCCGACGAGCTGGAGCCCTTCCGTCGCGCATCAGTGGCGGGGTCCGCCGGTTGAGATTGCGCGCGCTGCCTTGGGGCGGCTCAGGGTTCTCGAGAGCTACAAATCTACGTGGCTCGTTCCATCGGAGCCTATTGTCCAGAAAGGGCTTACTAGATGTACAACTCCACTGCCTTTCCGGCTGGTCTGGCTACAAAGGCGCCGGGGTAATCCGGCCTGGCTCCGGCATATTCCTGTCGAGCGTACCGTAGATGTTGATGTACTCCCTGATAGTGTCTGCCCTGGAGGGTATTTTGGTAATGAACTGATTTGCTCTCCGTCGTCCACGAGGTGATCGCCGCGTGCTGACGCGTTGCGTCTGCACGGGTGTCCCCCGGGCCGACTGACGTTGAACAGTGGCGACTTACTTTATTTGGTCGCGACGCGAACTGTAAACTGTTATGCCCGCTAGTCATTGTAGGCAAGACGTGCTATCCCGGGCGAGAACTTGTACGGGGCCATGAGGCGGCGCCGCCCATCAAGACCATTGGTCTCTTACTCATGCAACTGTGTAAGGCGACAAGCGCCGGGTGTGTGTGCGTGCAAACTTCAAACCATGCTTCATGCGCACTACCGGAGAAAGTGGCAGAAACACGGCAATCACACATTCAGCGAAGATAGCCGGCCGATCAGCTTCTGCAGCAGGGTACAGTCCAGCGAGAAACGGGGACCCCCGGCGCAGCGGAAAAGCGAAAGAGGGACACCTGCTGCTTGTTTACGCCGTCGTTACTCTTCAGGTAACCCAAGCCGTACCCGTCCCTTGTGAGCGCAAGGGGACACCATGCCTGGCGCAGGGGTATGCAGCGGCTTATTAAACGATGGACCGCACACTTTGGTAGTCCTCCTGCTTCCTAAGCCGGAGAAATGAGGGCTCTTGTATCGGGGGGCCGCGGAACTGCGGTACCCTTCAGTTTAGGAAGCGCGTCTCTCCGTGCCGTTCCTCTGACCTTTGTGAGTCCCCTCCCCCGTCTAACGGCCAAGAGGTTCCTTGTATTTCTGCAGAGCTCGCAGCACCAGGTACTTAAGCATTCGTAGCGCCAGTGGCGTTGAGAGTAAGCAAGGGAAGAGAGAGCTACTGGAAGAGATCATCGGCCTTTCCGGCTGGGAACCGATCACGCTAGCTTTCGACAGCGAGGTTGTTATCGTACCGACTTTTCGGCTCCTTCCTTTCGCTTTGACCTTTCTCCTTGCCCTTTTGGTTTCCTGAGGCAGAACTTTTCCGGCTTCGAACAGAGCGTTCGTCTCTTCTGACATGCGGATACTTCGCGCTAGAAACACCGGTCTCCACTTGCGACATGCATGTTGATCTAGTATGCATCCCCGGGGTCGTCCTCGGGCATCTCGTCAAGCCAATAAAGCCCGCTATCCGGTGTAGTGTCCGCTGGCTTTGAGGTTTCTCTTTCTAGCTGTGAAGCCTTGTGTCCAGTCTTACACAGCACAAACAGTGTTTTGCGTAAGGATTCTCTTTTGTTGAAAGCAGAGGCCTCGTCAGTACGGCGGGCTATTGTGCCTCGTGGACTTCCGTCGCCGATGTGTTGGAGTTTCTGAAACCCGACAAACTGTTCAAGAACCGAGCTTCACCGTCTCTTCCACTTCGTTTTCAACTTCACTGCGGCGGAAAAGGGGTGTGTTCGGTGTGACACACCCCGCGGCTATTTTCATGTGGCGTATTCGTGCGTGTGCTTCTGAATGATGGACGCTGTTCCCGGGTTTTTTTGTCTTGGAAGAGGCTTCACTTTTCCAGTTCCACGAATTAGCGTAACTGTGTGTTCTGTAGAAGCGCCTTAGTGCTTCCATCCTGAGCTCGACGCTCTCTGGACTTCGTTTGCTCGGGTTTCAGCCGCAGGTGCCGCTGCGGCGCGCCCCGTACAACGTAGCGTACTTAGAGAACCCTTTCTTCGTTGTATTGTCGTTTCGTTCTCAACAAGTTTATATGACTCGTGTATTTCTTCGCCTTCTGCAATATAACTTTTTTTCCCTGCAAATGGTTCATCGTTACGCCCCGTTGGGCTGAAACCAGCTGACTTCGTTCTCGTCGCGTCGGCCACGTGTCACCATACGGCAGCTGCTTCCTCCATCTCAAGGACACTGCGCTTCGTTTGTATTTCTTCCGTAGACGCAACGGTGTTAACTTTCTTTCACGCAGGTGTTTTTCTTTCGTGAAAAGAGACATGTCGCTGGACGAGGGAGCCGGAGAAGGGGTTGAGGTCTTTGATGGACCTCCCCCGGTCATCATCGATAATGGATCAGGTGCGCCATACCATCAGTTTAGCTCCATTCTGCGACTTTCCTTTATAGCCAGATGAGTGCACTGGAATTTATGACCACCCTCGCAGTGGATCGTTTGCTTCTCTCGTATACAGAACTTCCTCTGGTTTCTGTTACCTTGCAGTAAACCGTTCAGACCGCAGTATGTTTCTTCCGTCGTTCCGGTACAAATTACAACACAAAGCATCCGTTGTTTTCTTCTCGTTTCTCCAGGATATATGAAAGCAGGGACCGCCGCAGACGAAGAACCGTCAGTCATCTTCCCGACAATTGTGGGTCGGCCAAGAAGGCGCTTCGCGGAGCTCTATAGTTCCAAAGCTGAGGGCGGGGAAGGCGCGGGCTCTGCTTTTGTTGGAGAAGAGGCCATTGCTAACAGACATCATCTGAGCTTCACGTACCCTATTGATCATGGACACATAGACAACTGGGTCGATGTAAGTGGCCATTCTCTGCCTCTACGTACGCATAGAAACACTCTCTGGTTCATACCTGTTTGCGTGCAATTTCCAAGAACTTGATGTAGTCGTTCAGCTAATCTGCTTCTGGTGCTTACTTTTCCGTAGGTACGTACTCACGCTGTATATATATATATATATGTGTATGTGTATACTTCTGTCAAATCACCGGGATTCCCGGTGATTGTTTTTCTCGGAAGTGATATAGGGTGTGTTTCCCACGTCACTGGGTGTGGAGAGATAAGCGCATGCCACCATTTTCCACATTCCTTTCTTCAAGCCGAAGCTTCACGTTTTCTCAGTTAGTATCCACATACACATATATATATATA
>NW_027153243.1:55334-55835 GCF_002600585.1 Cystoisospora suis
CTGGTAGCGTGGAGGAGAGAGAGTGTCAGGCATTCCGATTCTTGCTTACACAAACTGAGTAGGCATTCGCTACGAGCATCTCCCTCATGTACCGCTTTTTGTTTTGTGTTTTTTCTCTTTTTCGACTTCTTTGTGTATAATGAAGACGCATTGAGAAAAGCTATCTTTTATTGCTCCTGTATTCCGTTCCTCACATTCCTGTCTCTGCTCTTCATACCCTCGCCTTCCAGTCTCCCTGTGACGTGTGAGGACTGAAGTCTTTTCGTCTCTTCTGCGTTTGTTGTTCAAGATGGAGGAAGTATGGAATAAAACATACAGCCTCTTAGAGGTGCAACCCAGCGATCATCCTCTCCTGGTTACCGAGCCGCCTCTATGCTCTCTAAGGCATAGAGAAAAGATGGCAGAAATGTTCTTCGAGCTCTTCAATGTCCCTGAACTCAATATCTCTGTTACAGGCCTTATGGCTATCTATGGGTGAGATATCTATATCTACATATATAT
>NW_027153244.1:0-18200 GCF_002600585.1 Cystoisospora suis
GCGGGGGGATCAACGCAAGAAGCGTCGTCGAGATCCCATTAATGATCCATCCAACCTTACCAAGGAGTAGTACGGAAATCTTTTTTCTAGGTTTTCTTTCTATCTTTATGGGTTTAGCCCTCTCTTTATTCACTTCTTCCCTTCTTTGTGCCCTTTTTTCCTGTGAGCGGCCAGAAGATCTCACAAACGGGGCTTACTTCCCCCTTTGGCCGCGGCGACCACTCCTGATGAGAGTGGTAAACGGAAGGATCCCGTGCGGCCGGCGCACTTTAGGTAGAGGAGTAAGGGAACAAGGCCCAACAGTCCCCCCCTCGGGGCAAAGGGCATTCATTCTTATCTCATCGTTCCCTTTTTTCTCCCACTGTTGTACGGGTTCTCCCTTCTTTTTGACTTCTTTCCATCTCTCTAGATGGCTCCTCTTCGAAGATCGATCTCTCGTGCACACTGTAACCGAGTATCGAGATGGTCATGTGGACGCACGGTTGCCTGTGCCCCCGGTGATCTGTCCCTCACCGTACGAAGGCCATTAGCAAAAGGAAGGTACTTTCCGAACAGGACTGCCGGTGCTCACATCGGGAGTCAAGTTTTTCTTTGAGGACAGCTTTTGGTTGGTACTTTTCTTATCCTACTTTGCTCTTGTGTCGCCTTTTTGTCCTCTTGTTCACTACAACCCGCTTTTCTGTGCAGTGGTCCTCCGACAACTGCTCCCCCCCCGGTTGCCACCGTTACGTCTCCTCTGTCGAGAGCAGTCCCATCCTGGCCGCCCCTTACTGCAAACTGCAGGAGCCGGGGGAGAACGGTGTTGCACACAAGAAAATTGAGAGAGCCAACTTTATTTCTCCGGACAGAAGAAAGGGACCTCGGGACCAAAGAGGTGTCCCGGTGGATTCCTTCACTTGAGTTCTGGCTGCGTCTTCCAACCGCTCACAGAGAAACGGATCAAGGCCCGTACCGAGTTTGAGATACGTGTGCTGTATCTTGACAAGACCACTAACCAATCGTCAGTTCTTTCTGCCGTTTTCAAGGAATTTTGACAGGAGTCTGTCCCCGCTGTTTCCCAGGAAGGGAAACATGTGAAAAAAACCTTGACACACTGGACGGGTACAGGTGACGAGATCATCCGTTGAACCCCGATGTGTATCTGTGTCGTGGTCGTCCTCCGCGTGTCTCCGTTTTTCTCCTGTTTCCTCTTACTGAGAGCTGTCCTATGGGCGACAGGCTCGATTATGTACTCTCTTGTGTCGGCAGAGTTGTCTAACCCCTAGCTGAAGCCGCCGCGTGTGGTTCTGTACGTCTCCAAGTTTCGTTGTGTACCCCGTGGGGACCCTTTCTGCGGGAGAGAACAGGGCAGCTTACGCTGTCTAGAAAGAGTAGCACAGAAAAGAGTCGGGCCGCTTTAGGCTGCCTTCGCCAGGTCGTGGGCTTTCTACTGGCCGGTGCGAGCCTTGTCCGTCGCCATAACCCGAGGAAAGGGGGCGACGCCGGAGCTCACGCCAGGGCCGGCGTAGCTTGTTTTCTTCTCATCCCTGACTGACTTGTCTTCCCTTCGTCTTTACCTGTGAGACAGAGCCTAGGGATAAGCCGGGGCACCGAGGGCATCTTGTTTCTTCGATGGCAATGTTCTTCTGCTCTGTTTCCTACAGTTTCCAAAGAGAGAAATCTTCTATACTCGATTGAGAAAAATTGTCTTGTCATCTTTTCTTTTTTGTTGAATCGCCCGTTTTTCTCTTTTTTCACCCTCTGCGCATTCGCATCGCCCTATCTATCCATCACCTCGAACCCACCCATTCCGTTCCTTTTCTCCTCGCCTTCAAGACTTCGGCGCCTTCCATCAGTTTTCTCCCTCGTGCACAGACTTCACGTCCTTTCCTTCCGCCTTTCCTCTCCTGTCGAAACCCTGACCGGGCAGAGAGCTCGGCTAACTGGGGGACGTCGGTCTTTCTTACGTGTATCCACACNNGGGGGGGGGGATGGTTTTACGGGAACGTTCCGGCGGGTGGTTCTCGACCGATGTTGTTGTCAGGAGCGAGCCAGCCGTTGTAGTGCAGTGGTGTAGTTAGTAATTGGCGTAGCCCCTTAGCTTTCTGAGGGGTTTTCCTTGGCGTGTTTTAAATTGAGTTCGGAGTTTCTCCATTTTGTATATTGGTGAGTGATGTTCGACGATAAAAAGAAAGCGTTTCGCTGCGTTTTTTTCCCCTAATGTCGAGTGTAGCTGTTTCCATAATCTAGCCATCACATCACAACCCTTGTACGACTAAGCAGCAACCGTGGGGGGACCGCCGTCGGGAACGGGTCTCGTGGGATGCGCGGGGAGGAGGTTGCCGGTGTGTGAGTGAGTTCCTCATCGCCCTCGTCGATACTTCGCCATACAAGGTTTGTGAGAGAGCTTCTTCATCTTGATTTGACAGCGTGTTCGTACAGAAGGGCGGGGGTCGGGGGTCCTCCTGTTTCACAAAAGCCGCCGCCTTAGAACACTTACGAACCAAGCAAGCAACCAACGTTGAACGCTTGTGTGCTGGGGGCTTCTCCGCTTCCGATGAGGATGATGGTATCTCTCTCTCTTCACGATGTTTTTCTTTACGCGAAGACTTCTTCTTTTTGTTCAGAGTTAGAACGCAATTTCTTCATTAGTTTTTTCCATCAGGTCCTCTTCAGCTTTCTTTGTCTAGTTTTTCTTACGTAGCGTCGTTGGCTCCTTAGAGCTACCAAGACCCGAAGAAAGAACCCACCTAACAGGAGGCCTTGAAGTGAGGCCTCCCTCAATACGAAGGATCGAGCATCTTTCCTGCTGCCTAAGAAGAAGAGGACTATGAGTTTCGCCATCATAAGGAAGAAGAGGAATTCATGAATTCTTCTTGCTTCTTCTTTTCACTTGTTTATTTCATTGGGCTTCTTTGGCTTTTTGTTTTCAAGCCTTTTTTTCCCCCCCTTTTGTGGGCTTCTTTTGTTTTCGGACTCACACAGTCAATTCAGTAGACTAGAATGTTGTCAGCGAGTAGTGGTCGGTTGGTTTATCCGCCACCTCATTATCTCGATATAATTAGTGATTGCCCTGGCTTTCTTTTGCGTGAGAGCTTTTTATAACACTTGGTCAGATTGTATACACATACACATCTCCTTTGCTTCCTTCACCGGATTTTGTAGCCGAAGCTAAGTTTCGTCGCCTTCGCCGTTGTTTTTGTTTATTTGGCTGTACGGCTCGCAGTAGCTCATCATCTTCGTGATGCTTGGTATGGATAACTACATACATACATACAGAGAGAAGCAGAGGAGGGGCTAGTAGCTTCCGCCAATGATGTCGCTAGAAGAAAGCCAGAAACGTAACGACGAAGTCTCTTCTGTTGTATGAATAACATCGCAGTGTCGCAGCTTGTTTTGTATAGAAAGGTATCAGCTTGTTGATGTATGAACAGCCCAGAGAGAGATAGGAGAACCTCCTACGCTTTCTCTTTGGGCCAGAGAGATAGATAACTAGATCCATTTCTTATTATGGATGTCTCACCAGGAACCATACAGTGAAGAATGAAAGAAAGAAATACATTCGTTTTGTTGATCTACCACTCATTCGTCAATCAGTAGTAATGGAAAGCTTCGTTTTCTGTCTCTGTTTCTTTAGTTTTCCGGTCTCGTTTGTTCCTTTGGTATGATGTCTTTTCAATGTCTTTTCCCCTGCCTTCAAGTCAAGCACTTCTAAGCAGATCATGATCAAAGTCATTTAGAAGTGTGTTTAGACCTTGTCCCTTCTTTCTCATCGTCATTCACCTAGAGAAGATCCCAAATCAACTAGGGATTCTCTATACAATTCAGAGAGACCTGACACGGTGTTGACGGCTTTCTTTGTTGAAATCTGGGGACCTGTTTTCATGGGGTGATAGACAGTGAGAAGGTCCATCCATGTACAAGCTGCCGTCTAGCTGGAGGTTTCATTCAGCCATCTTGATCATCGAAGAAAAGCTCCATCGAGAACACGACGCAAGAGGGGGATCTGGTTCTGACACCATCGATCGATTCTTCTCATAAGACGGGGGTAAGGGCAGGAGGGAGTGTGCGAGTGTTAAGACAAGATGCAAGGCCGTCTCTTCTCTCTTTTGTCACTATCCAAGAGAAAAAAGGGAACAGACATGTGGAATACAGACCACCTATCTGCATCTATCTGGCTGTCTACTGATAAGCTATCTATCCTTTGCATGTCAATCTTTCACGTCTATCTTCAATTTCTGTAGCTTTCATATGTCTCCTTTTCATCTATCTATCTATTTATCTTTAATCTATCTATTTATCTATCTGTAATTCATCTATGTGTGCTCAGACCCCGTGTTGCCCTGTATTCTCTCTCAGGGTCTTCGATTCCCTTATATCGCTCGTAGGCCCTGAGCCTGTATGCGTGTATAGACGTATGTGTGGGGTATATGCATGCATGCACACATAAAAATATCCCTTCATTTCCGATTCCATTTTCTTCTTTGGGGTCAGCGATACTGAGGCGTATAAGCTGTTTTCAAACGATAGACCCACATGGTTTTTTCTTGGATCTATGGCATCCATGAAGAGTGAATGTAATATATATAGATATGCACATGGATGAATGTATGTATGTGGTTGGTGTTACGCAGGCCTGTGAGTGTGTGGCTGGAATGGGAGACGTCGACTGTGGAACCCCGCAGCAAGCACTAGGGGGGGGGGAGGTGGGAAGGGGGGTCGTTGTCAAGGTAGGATGTAAAGGAAGAGAAGATAGGCAAAAAAAGATTCATGAGGAAGGAGAGAGAGAACCCTATGATGATGGAGAGTCTTCTAACCATGGGAGGAGAAGTTGTCCGCCACAGGAGCCAGCTGGGGTTCACTGTGAGGGAGGTTCAGGAGACTCACCCCCATGTAAGAAGAAACAGAGTGACGAAATGAGTCGGAGGAAAGACGAGGACGGTTTCATGATTGGCAGCATAAAAGAAGAAGGATCTGGAGGAGAAGGAGAAATCTCGACAAGCCAAGAATGGAATGCTGCTGGTACGCATGACAGTGTCACGACGAACAAGCAAAGAGAATCTGATGATCCCCATCCTCCTCGTGCTCCTTTACGTCTATCTTTACATATGACTAAACACAGAGAGCATGAACGCTTCTCCTTCGGTCTCATGCCTCTTTGTCGCGATAGTCTCCCAAAGGAAGTCGCCGAGGATCTTCTTCCTCTCTTACCAACAACTCCAAGGACGCCTACCCTCTCGTTGGGTGTAGGGAATAGTAGAGGAGAAGGAAAGTCCTATTCCCCTTCGTGTCTTACTGCCGGTAACAAGGCTTTAGCACTAGGTGCATTTGTTCAGGCTATGAAGGATAGATCGAGTGGCGTACACGAAGAAGCAGAAGAGAGTGCGTTAAGAGATGAGAGCACACAAACAAAGGCGAGGGAATGTGAAGCAGATACAAAGGGGGAGGTAGAGGTGGTGGTCCCTTGTGACAAGATCAAAGAAGAGGAAGAAGAGGATAGTAGCCATTCTCTTCATCGTTTCGAAAATGAGAAGAAGAGACGCCCGGATATCACACATGAGCCGTGGGAAGGTGAGGACAAAGACGAAGGATTGGAGAAACGTAGAAAGAGACAGAGGAAGGATGACGGGACAAGCAGCCGGAGTAAAGGAGTGGAGGTGTATTGGGGGGGGGGTGGCGATTGCCAGGAAAGTAGTAGTAGTTGCTGTGAAGGGGAGGAGCATGCAAAGAGCGAGCTGAATGTGGATGAGAGAGGGGACAGTAAGAATGGTAAAGACAGAGGGGGAGGCGAGGAAGAGCTGAATGATCTCATCGGTCGTAGGAGGCGAAGTAGCAGCAGTAGTATGAGCACGATGTTGGTGTTACCTGTCGAGAGAAGGAGGAGTCCTGAAAGTGATGGCTTACACAGACCGGGCAGTAGGAAAAGAGGGATAGAACAAGAACTCATGAACTGTGATGCAGTCAGTTCAAGGGGAACGCAGCGAGAGGAGGGAGAACAAGACGCCAAGGCCTACAGTTCTCGTGGATTAGAGAGCCAAGATGTTGAGGAAGGGAAAGAAGGAGAAGGTGCTAGCAGCGGTGGTGGGAGTGAGGCCGAGGGGGGGGCAGGCATGATGGTGGTAAAGACAGCATGTGGGAGTTCAAGGAACTCCGATAGCTCAGGTGTGACAGATACAACGACTCCTCACGATGATATAGATGGAGAAGATGATAGAGGAGAGCCAGGGTTGTTTTTCTCTCACTCCGATGAGGCCACAAAGAAAACTTGCGGTGTCAGTGGCCCTTATTCTTCTCTCCGTGTTTGCAGTTCATCTGCCGTCGCCACTTCTTGTGCTTCTTCGAGCGACGAGAGGAAACTGGCGCCTTGCGGCCTCAACATGATATCGCGAGATGTTCTGGAGTCCCTCCATCGTAAAGACAATGTATTTCCCTCATCCTATCCATATGATTCTTGTCACAATAGTAACAATGGCTCTAGTGTAAACTTCCTCCTCTCATCGGATGTACCCCCCTCAAATAGCATTTTATCTTCTCATTCATCTTCTCCTTCCTCAGTATGCAGTGAAACTAGTATGATTAGCAGTAGCCGAATCTTGAAGGAGCCCAAACCGCAGACCACGACTATGCCTACTGGCACGACGGCTCCTAGCGGTGCAGTCGTGGTGACGTGTACGAATCTAGGTGAGCTTTATGAGAAGCGTGAAGATCAAGGCGTGTACAAGAAGGCGGGTCATTCTGAGACGGAAGATGTCGAGGGGGTTGGGACAGAAGCAGATACAACAGCGTCTTCCCTCTCATCAAGAGGAGAGGTAATGTCCCCCTCTGTTTCTCTAGCACTTGTCTCTGGTGTCATCAAATCCAAGCAATGCAGCGGTCATGACGCAAGTTCCAGTCGATTACCCAGGATGCGTCCTTTGGTTCGAGACTTTGTACGGTACATCTTCGCAGCTCGCGTTGACGAAGAGCGACAACTCGTAGCGAAAGTCATTACAGATGCTTTCTCGTTGTGTTGTTCTAAGCAAGATTCGGTTGTCCCATCTCAGGGGCACAAGGATGGTAGAATGAAGCTGGTAAGTCAGCAACCAGCAACAAACGCAGTGAATGAATTTACGTCAGCACAGGGGGGCCAAAAGGGAGAGACAAGCGTGTCGTCGTCTTCTTCATTTCTTTCTTTCCCCCCAACGTCGTCACGGCCGTCGCAGCAGTTACCTGACGGAGAAAGCCGGTCAGTCGTTTGTGAGGAGAACTGGGAGAGAGAGAAGACTAAGAAGCTAACGGAAGATTGTTCGAAGGGGAAGACGCTGACCTCCGCAGGAGGGCCATCTGCTCGTCAGAACGACAGTGAGAGCTTACCAGGTGATATCAAAGAGAAGACTGCTTGTTGTCCTGGTGAGATCGTTCGGGAAGGCCTTGCTGGGTTCTTGAGAGAAAGGAGGAGGGCCGGACTTATGGCTCTCCACTTGAAACAGCACCTTCTGTCTCTTCTTCAGTTCTTACAACAGTATATGGAGACGACGAGGTCTTCAGAAAAGGAGGAGAAAAAAGAGTCTGGAGTCTTATCTTCTCTAGATTTCGGCTTGCACATGGAGCAGCTTTTCCGTGCTCACGTGACGCTTCTGTCGGCAGATCAGCTTTCTCCCTTTGCATGTACTGAAGGGGGCAATGTAGTAGCAGCACTAGGAGAAGAGAGTTCGAGGAAGTCCTTCTTCTCTAGTCGCCATCACACGAACGAAGCAATGGTGAAGGAACCGGTTACAGAACGAGAAGTCTATAAGGAAACATTTGGAGACGTGAGACCGGTAGATTCGAAGAGCGTCTTAACAGTGAGAAAGAATGTCAAAGAAGATCTCCAAGGAGTGAAACAAGAAGGTCTATTAGCACGAGAAAGACCTTCGCTTCTGATGACAGGAAAGGATATCCCGGAGGAAAGTCATATAGGACATAGCTTCTGGAATGGAGAAGACACTCTTGCTGCGGAAGAGGAGGTTGTTAGAGGCTTATCTGCATGCATGGTGAATTATATTCTGACATTCGCAGATCTGCTTGTCCTCGGGTGTGTTGACAGTCCGGAGCTCATCAATGAAGCGGAGACGCGATTGAGAGTGCTTTTGGAGGGTCAGAGATCAAATAGGTCCTTCGTGAAGAGGAGTTATGAGAACACATTGTGTAGTAATGCAGTGCTCACTGATCAACGAGGAGACGAAAGCCGACAGCTTTCTCGAAAGACAGACACAGGCTTAGATGCTAATGATGAAAGAAAAGTGTGTGGAGATGGTCTGAGTCCAGGTTCTTCGCGTCCGAATGAAGGTGGACATGGAGGCAATAGTCTATCGTGTGATAGTGGTCGCAGCCTTTGCTGTGAAACGGCCTCGCCGCTTGTCAAACAGGCAGCTGGGTTTGCTATCTCAGCTTCTGTAATGATAGCTATTCCCAATATACATCAAGCCTTGAAAAGCCTAGAGAATCTGTATGGCTCAAAGGGGGTGACCTCAACAGATGCTGAACTTCTTCTCCGGTTCGATCAGGTAGGACCGTCTTTCCTTCTGCCAACGGCTCGCGCAGGTGAGAGCAAACAAGGACACAATGATGTTGGTTGCCGCCTTGTTTGCAAAGCCGATCGCTCTCATGAAGCAAGAAGAAGCTCTCCAGGTCCCGCCAGGTACCTTTGTGAGCTGACACAGAGACTAAACTCCTCCTCGTCCCAATGCGGTGATTTTGGAGCGCCTCGGGGAGGGTGTAGGCATAAAGAAGAGCCTCACACTCTGCATCATGAGGAGAAATCACTTTCACAAGCTCACGGCTCCCTTGCTCCACCATCTCAGTCTGCCGGGTTACAGAGAGACACCACGGAACAACTGACGGATGCCAATACCGGAAGTGCTACTCCTCATGACATGGAAGAGCTTGGAGCTGGTGGTGGAAGTGTTTTCTTCGCTCCCCTGTATTCTACAACGTTACCTGCGAGCTTCGACTTCGAGGGTCCGACGACGGGAGGTGACGAGAGGGATCACGATTGGTTTGGAGATTCATACAACCCGTCTAGGAGCCACCCCTCTCCTGATGTCGATTCGTCCTTCTTTCAACTCCCATCGTCTCCTCCGGACTGTTTTGTCTTTGAGAGCCAGTGTAACCCGCGTGAGGCAGATGGACCGCCGGGTGGTTCGCGTCTACAAGGAGACGGATTACTTCGTTCCAGGAAGGAACCGGCAGATAGTGTTAGTGCTCGTGGTCGTGACCATCTCCAGAGTTCACGGCGTTCAACTGGTGACACCCGTGACATGCACAGAAGGCCAGAGGATCGACCCGGAGGTTTGGGCGAAGAACTTTTCTTTGCTGCTACTGCAGGTGGCCAAACAATGCCTGACGCGGAGATGACAGATGACCGATTAGCATCCGGAGACGATGCTGTCTTCAGATTTCCACCTGATCGGTCGTATCTCCGGAGTGGGGCTGGTGTCTTCGGACAAGCTGAGAACGCGGAGTCATTGGCTGTTTCTACGCTACGGGATGCCGACGTTAGGTGCCGAGGACTGGATACTGTGAACGGCAGAGACCGAGGGTCTGCTTCTTTTGATGGCTGGGCAGGAAACCAAAGGGCCAGGGTTACAGACCATGCGGGCGACAGGGGTGAGAGAGCCCGCAAGGCTGCTTTGTCGCATACGAGCAAAGACTCACTTGCGCAGATCTCTAGACTTGGAGTTGAGACGCCTAGCTCAGGTAGCAGTGCTGCCTGGCTTCGTGAGAACGCAGCTCGCTGTAAAGGGGGAAGTCTTCACGTGGATGGACAACAGGGCAGGGGACATCGCAGTACAGTAGTAGGAGGGAGTCAAATGAATGGCTCGCGTCCCGTCGGTGCTCCCACCCAGACGCATGTGAGTTCCTCTGTAGAACGTCAGGAGGCGGCGGATCACGACGCAGAAGACATTGATTTCGATGTCCCTCATACACACACGAGTGAACTTGGGTTTACATCGCAGCAAACGAGGTTAAGTTCACTACGCTGTCAAGGCGAAGTTGCCGAGTTCCCTCTGCCTGGAAAAGAGACGGGACAAGCCGTTCGCTCTACAACCGGCGAACCACAGTCAGCGTTAGGTACTAGTAGGCGAGCCGTACAGGCGGGAGCGGGACCGTCCACCAAAGAGGCAGCGAGCAGCAGCTGTGTGGATGAGAAGATGTCAGGTGTGGTAACAGAAGGAGGGGGGCCGCGGTCGGAAGATCTCGAGCCAAGTGCTGCTTGCGAGAACATGGTGCTTCCTGCAGCAGGTGATCTGCATGACATACGGCGGCCCATGCGGGGAGTTTATTTCGACAAGACCCAGCTCTCGTGGATTGGCTCATTCTATGAGGACCGGCGGCAGATCAAAAAGCGCTTCAAAATCGACACGTACGGCTTTCATCAAGCAAAGGCTTTAGCGATCGGTGTACGCATGGCGTACGAGCACCGCTTACGTGCCAGCAGAGAGGTCATCGGTGCCGCCGCTCTAGCAAGCCCGAGCGTTGATGTAACTGGCGGACCCACCAGGGGCGGTAGCGGCTTCCCTCGCCGGACTTCGGCAGCAGAAGCAGCCGCGGCAATCGCAGCTGCTGCAATTGCCGTGAGACAGAGAGAGAGAAGGCCAAGGATCAACGACCAGCGTTTGGCAAGAGCTAGAAACAAGAGGCCAGCAGCAGCCGATACTAACGATGCTTTCACAGACCTTTCTAGTGGGACGAGGCCTCCTCCAGATGTTCGTGAAGAAAGTTTAGATGGAGGGGGTCCCGTCTGCAAAAGAAGTGCAGAAGAGAGTCTATTGCCCTACTCGGCTTCGGCTGCCGGGAGCGCGACCCCGTACACGGAGAATCTCACTTCGCGACTCTCAACGGAGTCTTCTAGAACGGGTACGAGGGGAGAGCAGTTCAAACGGATTGCAAATGGAGAGACGACTGCGGTTGAGGAGCAGCCATTTGGCAGCTCGTCGTCATATGCGCTGGATGAGTCGACAGCCCCAGGAGTAGAAGTGGGCCCTAAAACACAAACTGAAGAGCAGCAGCAGCAGGGATGGGATGAGCGGACGTGCCCTGCTGACCACTCTGGGGTGAAATCTGTCCTGTCTCAGCTTGTCGAACATGGTCAAAACCGTTCTTTAGTGGGACAGATCGTGACACAGATTGCCAATGATAGATCAATGGGAGGTGAGATTGATTATGCGTCCTTGATCGCGAAGCTAACTGGGCATCCGACTGGGGAGGCAAAAGGTACACTCCAAGCCAGCTGCGACATATTTGCTAATAAGCTAGGCTCTTTGCCGAGCCATGCAGGAGACGGCGTGCAGAACGACATCCTTCTCGCAGGACAGGAAAACATGGTGCAACCCCTTACTGAGAGGTTTGAAGCCGTGGTAAACGGTGAAGGGGAGGGAGGTACTACGCCGGCAGAATCGTTTAGTGCGGGCGGGGGGAGTATGCTGGCCGTGAAGGACTTCCAACAAACTCGGCAGGGGGAGGCACAAATCGCACCGCCGAGTCAAGCGGATCACTACAATCTATCCCAGTGCCAGCGACATCACCAGCAGCTCGAGGAGCACTTACAGCAGTTGGTTGAGCTGCAAAAGCAAGTCCAGGCGTGTGGAGAAGCGGGAACACATTCGACAGCGCCTCAGGAAGTCCACCACCGCGGTGGGAGCTCGAAGGCGTTGGGGAAGATGCAGATGCGGTGGAAGGGCGAGCCCCCTGATGCGATGACGAGCAGCCTTAGCGGAAAGTCTGATGGGCTGTCAACCCCAGGTTCACGGCCGGCCCGACAAGGCGCAATGGACAACAAAGCAACGGGATCGCCGTCGGCTGTTTATTCGATGAACCTGCCTCTTGGTGTCTTTTACACAGACCGGAAACATGCTTACTGTGCGAACTGGTATGAGGGAAAACGCCAAGTGAAGCGGTACTTTTCCATTTCAAAGCTTGGCCAGACCGAAGCGCGGCGCATGGCCATTGCGACCCGTCAGGAGGCAGAGAAACGTGAAAGTGAATCTAGGAGAAGGCGAGCGGCTGTCCGAGAAGCAGGGGCTGATGCTGCCACAGCTCTCTGCGCTGCACTCACGAGAAACTGCGGACTCGTCACCGGGCATCAGCTACATACACAAGGTGGAATGGGTACCGATCAGTTTCCTTTCCTTTCGGCGTGTGACACTCCTGATGGCGCCCCTGGCGGGAGCACACTGCGTGAGAATACCGATCACGCGACGGCGGGCCCGTCCTGGCCGCATACGGGTGGTGTCTCTCAGCTGCCACGTGACGACGACGATCAAGCGCTGTGTTGCCCCGTGACGCACTCGGGTTTCGCCGGGGGTCGAGTACCGTCGCAGTTGATCTGGGAGAGTGATGGATCGGTGGAAGGAGATTGCAGAGGTAGCAAAGGCTCCGAGATCCCGCCTGAAACACAGCAGAAGCCGCGGTCGAGAGGCGGGTATGGCCCACTCCAGAGTAGCAGTCACAGTCGAGTGGAGGGGAACGGTGGGGGGTCGAATGCAGGGCCTTTCGTGTCGTTTCCCGGCACGTGTACTGCATTGGTGAGTGAATCCCCGTATGAAGGGGAACCCCCCAGGATTAGCAAAGTCGGGGGCACCGCGAGTATTAGTCCGCAAGCTCGAGGTCAGCATCTTGGAGGCGAGTGTCACCAGAGTGCCGATTCTGACCGCATCATCGCGGTCAATAAGGAGCTGGCTGATGCTCTTGCTGCAGTCTCTGGTGCTCTAACTACAGACAAGCGAACACGCGAAGCCATGCTGCTGACTGACCAGGGCTCGCCGGGAAGTTCGGGCCTCAGTGCGTTACCCAATGAAGACGCTGTGGGTTCTCACCGGCCGAAGGGTGCTAAAGAGATGACCTGTGCTTTTTCCTCTGAGTCCCGGAATGCGGTGATATCGAGTCCAGGAGTACGATCAGAAGCTTTGAATCAGGCGTACTCTCCGTAGTGGATCTGGTGTATTCTTGGCGCAGACCCTGCTCGCCAAAAGCATATCCACGCATGCAAAGAGGCAGACGGCGACAATCGTCGCAGCTCGGTGTAGGTAGCCGTGTGTGACCCGGCGCGGTGGCATGGTCCCAGGGTTAGTGCTCTACAGAAATGTTAGGGACAGTCAGATAAGTGTATAGAGATCTATGAAGGAAATGCTGGGGACCCTCTTTCAGACTGTTGAGAAAGAAAAGACTCTGTAAGCACGTACACTGATGGCGCGGATGCATGAAAACCCTCTACGAACAGGTCTCATCAAGAGCTATTGCCGGTTCGTAGTGACCATCACATCAAGCTCTAGTCCATTCTTTGGGGTGCTAGGAACCGTCTCCCTCGTAAACAGCATCTCCCGTTTTGTCCGTTTGGCTCTTGAATGTTTTGGCTTTGGAATGCTTTCTTGTCGCGGATTTTTGCGAAACTGAGGAGGCGAAGGCGAAGTACTCGAGGTGTGCAGCAACTCGAATGCCCAAGGTCGCAGGGTGACTCAAATTCCATTTCAGCACACATCGGCAGACATGGAACCAGGCAGAGCCTGGGTGGTGTAAACCACGGGCTTAGAGGCCTACAGGCCATCTGCCTGGGCGGAGAGAACGGCCCCGAGTGTTCTAGCAGGCGGAAACCGCTGATTACACAGGCCTGCCGTCCCCTCTCCGCCGCTAGTCTTTCATTACGGAAAAAAGAACCCAGTTCTTTGTTCGGCGCGCGCCGTCATTCCGTTGCTTCCCGGCGAAGAGCAGTCACAGCTGGCAAGAAAGCAAAACGTCAATGATTGCTGCTTCGGCACTGACTCGAGTTGTTGACGGGCCCGTGTATAAAGGCGAATGAATAAGACAAGCCTCTTTTCTGTTTTGCTGAAGTACTGCGGCGTTTCTGGGTGTTCTGGTGGGTAGCACAGACCGTCATGGCGCAAAGCGTATGAACCTGCAGTCAGTACACCGTGATGTGCGGACTGTAAAGCGAAGACTTGACTATTCCTGCGTCTTCCTACCAGATACCCAGAGTTTTGCCACTGTTCTCTTTCGCGACTTGCTACGCACGAGCATGGGCAAGTGTGCCCGCAAGCTCCAGTATACACTGAGACAAGAGGCTAAGCGCACGTGTAACAGCGTCAGCACATCCCACAGCTTTATGATGTCCCGATTTACGCGGTGAAACACTGGTGATCGTCTCATCACCCCAAGACCGAACTCCGGTGAACTGACCGCGGTTTGCACCCGGCTTTTTGTACCACTAGCGTCGGTCGCGTGACTGCCGTCAAGTTGTGAAGATCGACGAAGTTGCGAGTGCGGTCGTGAAGTGTTCTTGCATACAAGCAGCACTGTTGTTGACAAAGATTGGCAATGCAGACTGAGGTGTTCTAAAAACCACATAGACCTAGTGGTTCAAACTTCATTGTGTTCCGCGTGACGTTGGAGGCCCTGCCAAGCTCCAGTGAGTCTGTCGGTTACGCAGTGCCGCTTATTCCAGATGCTATAGTCAACTCAGGGCAAAGGGACTGAAGCGTACTCCTACACTGTTCCTCCGAACAGCGAGCAGTCCCGCTGACAGTACAGTTTCCCGGAGTAAACAACATGAATAATCGCTACGCCGCTGCTTGCAACAGCGCTCGACCGCGGAAGGCAACAGCGTACGGGACACACCAAATGCGAAACCGGCGAGACCAAGGCCTCTGCCGAACTCGTCTGAGACCCGGAGATAGCCCCGTACGCCTTCCTTCACCGGCAAACCCAAAGATTAGCTAATGATGTTCACAGTCCCCACCGCACGCGTTATCTTCACCTGGTTGAACGACATACGAAGAACGACTCCATGTATGCTGCCTCGGAAAAAAGTCCTAGGAGACCCCGTTTCAGTTCGCTCTACACCTTCAACACTGCATTCAGTTTACAGAAAAAAAGTCTCCATAATCAAATTCTTGAACCTGACGTACATTCGGACACGAAACTAAAGGGGTAAAGCGTACCCCTCCAGAATGAACAACTGCAAGCCATCCTGAAGCAAGACCGGCTATCAGAGGAAACTGCACGCTGAACGGTGGTGACAAATCTAGGTGTGTCGACTTCCCACCACCACTCAGAATGCGCAAGTATACGCCGTACTGCAGCAAAAGCTTTTCTCACGCGGAACTGCAATTTTCCACACTTTTTTATCAGGTCCCTTTCCACACACTTTTTTACCAGGTCCCTTTGACCCTAACTTTATTCGGACAAGTATCACTACACCACCCTCCAACCTGTACTTCTAGCGTTGGACTGCAGAACCACTTGCGGTCGCTGTTGAGCGACTCTGCAGCGTGTGCGCAGCGCCTAGCTCGTACGCGCGCCTGCTCCACTCGCTCCTCCGAGTGGTGTGCTTGAAGATGGCACCTACAGGCCACCCAGCTTTTCCTCGCTCTTCTCCTGTCTCTGGATCATTTATCGTGTTGGAAAACGTTACAGAGTTCGGTTTACGAGATCCCGAATAAACCGCGTCCAACAGTGCTGCGGCCGTCGCTAACCTAAGGCAATCCTCGTAAGTGAAATTGTTTACTGGCATCGGAGCGTGTGTCCCAATCTTCACCGTCATACCAGATTTAGGGGTCTGAGAAAACAAAGCACAGCAGCATGAGTGCATGTTCTACTTTGGATCCTGACCAAAATCTTCGACAGCTTCTGAACACCCTTTTTTTGTTACTGCGACTCTTATCGCGAACAAAAAAAGCACAGCCATGCCGGATAAGGCACCCAGTTGGTACGACAAAGTGAAGCAGGGTGACCGTCAAAAGCTCGTGCAGAAACTAGAGCGCTGCCCCACTACTGGTGAGATTCACCGCGGTTCGGTACTGAAATCGAAAGTGCACACGATTTCCCAGTCGCGTCCCGGGGTAAAAAGCGAACCACGTTAACAACTGGTGAGCTGTCCACTGAAAACTCATCTTCCCTGCAAGCAGCACCAAGACTTACCACTGAGACCGGGGCGCTACAGTACTCCTTCGCAGCTGTGTGCAGGGATTTAAGATCGCCCTTAAAATCCTTCCGTAGGAGACCAAGCTTCTGCAGCGTTTTGATAGGAAACACCATCGAAGCCCCTGTTATAGCGAGAGGCGCATCAGAAGATATAAACTCGAAAATCTGTCCGGGAGTGTCGAAACCAGTCGACTGTGCCTCCTGGTTCGCTGGCAAGGCGAGCGCTGGCTTGATCAGAATGTTTTTTACTTCCTCTACGCACGTGTCGAAATCTCCCGTGCCGACCATGGACTTGCAGTTCTGCAGCTCCAGACGCTTCTCCAAGGGATCCCGAGGATTGATCTTCGCAGCCAGACAACTCATGCGTGCAGAATACTTGGCCCGGACCTCCGAGTTCGCGTTACCGCAGTATGTGGCTACCGGCTTTAGGCGGTTACGCTTCGGCTGTTCGTTGACTTGAACTTGACCCTCTTTGGTGATTGTCACCTCTCCTGCGGAACACTTCTGTGTAAACGCCTTCCGAAGGCACGGGTTCTGGCAGACGCCCTCTTTCAGAAACTCAGGCTTCGCGCACAGGCCTTTGAGAAATACACCACTCGCGCTGGAAGCGCCAAGTTGCATATACGAGACCGCGACAGCATCCACTCGGGGATACGAAGAGGGTAAATACTGCTCTTGCTGGAAGTGAACTACTGTTGCAAATGGCGGCGGTGGCGAGGTCAACGAAACTGGGAAGACGATCTGCATAGAAGCACCACCGACCTCCACGATGCCAGTCAAAATTTTCTGCGGATTTGTAACCGGTCCAGATTTTGCTGCCTGCCGCAGTTTATCGAAAGATCCAAGAAGATGATTCGCCGTCAGAAAAGCGTAGACACCTTCCTGTTCACCTGATATAGGACGTGTTAACACATTGTCGGTGAAAAAGGTGTACCCGGAGACAGTCGGATATGCGTTGACAGACTGTCGGATGGCAAGGAACATGCCATCCCGAAACCAGTAAGGGAAGCCCCTTACGCCAGCCGTGCTGTAAAACAACACCGGAACTCCAAGAACTTTAGCACTCAATTTCGTTTCCTCATCGAGACTGTTATTCAAGAGGTCAATAATATCGTGCATTAGCTTCTGTACCATGGAATCCACCAGCTCTTGCAGTACGGGGAACTGCTTCATAAGACGAACAGGATATTATCTGCGAGATTCCCAGCCATGGCCAACCGTCCGGTCCAAAAAGGTTTCCAGAATGTCTCGAACACCAGCAGACTTTTCGCCTTCCGCGACATACTTGATAGTTCCCTCCAAAACCTTACGACCTTTGTCCGGGCAGGACTGAGTCACAAAGGTGTACAACACCGGTAGAGTCTTGCTGCTTCCTCCATCTACAACTACCATGGCCTGAACAGCCTGATGACACTGAAGCTCAGCTGCCAAGCCGTGTTCTATCAATGTTCCCGGCTCCTCTGGCTCGTGATGTGAGGCTGCCTCTTCCACTTCCGTGAAGCTCGGAACGAAGGCATCACCCAGTCGCTGCTTATGCTCTTCGTCAGGGTTCTCGCGTGCACCGTTGGCCTTCTTGGATGTGTTCTCTGTCCGCAGATCTGAACTACGGGTGTCATACTCGCCGGAATCATCTTTCCCACCCGCACCGGAGCCCGCGGTCTGAGACATTCCGTTCTCGTCTGTCTGTACCGGTGAATCCGTTTCCTCTGATGCCACGCCTTCCTTCTTTGTTTTCTGAATGAATCCCGGGTCAAGGTTCTCGGTCGCCTCTCCCTCGTCAGAATCTTCCGCCTGACCAGCCTCTCCTGAACCTCCGGAGCCGTCTTCAGATGCAACCTCGGAATCCTCCTTCCCACTCGCGTCGGAGCCTGACATCTGAAGGTGCTCCATATCGTCCATCTGCACCGTTGACTGCGCTTCGTCTAATGACCCACCTTCCTCCTTGGTCTCTTGGATGAATCCTGAGTCACCAGTAAGATTTTCTGTTACCTCCGCATCCCGAGCCTCGTCGGCCGCAGCCTCATCAGAATCTCCGGTCTCGTCAGCCTCTCCTGACCCTCCAGCGCCATCTTCTAATGCAGCCTGGCCCAGATCGCCAGTTCTCCCCGCCTCTCCCAAGTCAGCCCTCTCAAAGCCAGGCAACACGCCATCTTCCTGCTCCTCTGCTTCCCCAGACTGGGTGTCCTCGTCATTCCTCTGTCCCCGTAACTCTGCTTCATCCACCGACCTAAGAGCTGCATCCGACTCTTCGACGAAACCCGAAAAATGGAGAAGAAGAAGAAGAA
>NW_027153244.1:18413-18955 GCF_002600585.1 Cystoisospora suis
GTCCTCTACTGCCTACGACGCAAGACTAGACGAAAGGCGCGTCACAGATAGCGCCTGCTTCAGTTAAGTATTGGTAAACACATTTGAGGACCCAGTCTGGGAAAGCAAGCGAAGGGCATGAGTCCTTACGGTGTCAGCGACGCACGGGAATTCACGATAATGGAAACACAAAAGCATACGCGATACCTTAGCTACGCGGCCGGGGTCGCACAGATGTCTCAACGAGTTCAGCCGACAGAGGTACAGCAGCGCGTAACGACTTTCCGTCAAGATCTACACTAGCAGGTAGCCTGACGGCAACAGCCACATAACTACAACTGTTTCATCACGTCGAAGAAGACACCTGTGCCTTCCGCGGAAACGCTACCAGCAGTCTCCGGCCCAACAAAGACGACGGAGGCACACTAACACCACCACCACGAGAGCAGGAGTGTACGCGCCAAGGGTGCGCCAGTGACGAAAGAAACGAGGCGACGCACGCGTCGGATTTCGCCCTCCGGGACAGAAGTACCGGCGATGCAGGCTTCGATGGCATCGGCAGG
>NW_027153244.1:19176-19561 GCF_002600585.1 Cystoisospora suis
GGCTCACAGCGAATGCTACGATCGCAGGCGGACGCTCCTGCCTGCTGTGGCGGGACAGTTGTTCTTGACGGCAGCAGGATTCTGATGGAGTACCGGGCGGCACTCGGGTTCCTGAGCACAAATATGGGGAACCCGAGTGTTGCTCCTTTTTCTGGTCGAGCTCCAGAGTTTTTGACGCGCAGTCCTTGAATTGAGACCTTCGTACTAATCACGCAGCTAGGAGAGAGACTAGAAGTCCTTTCTCCTCTCTGTTAGTCTCTCCCTCGTTCCGCGCCATCGTCGTCTCTTTTCCGGCGGCCGTGCCGTACTGTGGTGCCGCGGCTGGGCGGACGGTGTCCGCGCTCCGCCCGCTCGGCAGGCCCGAGCCCGTTCCCGGGCTCACAGC
>NW_027153244.1:20024-27808 GCF_002600585.1 Cystoisospora suis
GCCCGTTCCCGGGCTCACAGCGAGTGCTACGATCGCAGGCGGACGCTCCTGCATGCTGTGGCGGGACAGTTGTTCTTGACTGCAGCAGGATTTTGATGGAGTACCGGGCGGCACTATAGCATACTGAAATACCGTTTGAAGAGTAGTCGACTAAGCGCCGTTGCTGTTGACAACGGTCCTCATGAGTGCTATCTGCGGGCCCAGTGCAATTGTGCCAGTCGAAAAAGCGCACGTCTCCGGATGCCGCCATTTTTCACCCGGCCGCTTCCTGGACTACCGCGGAACGACGCCAACAGAACACTGGTTCGGACTATCGCAACCCTGATGCCAGTGCCACCTCCCTCTAGTAGTAGCAGAAATCTTACACAGTCCATCACAGATACTCCCTGCTCAGGGATGCTATGAAGCCACAAAAGTTACCAGGTCTCTACGCATACACCCAGGTGAGCGGACACAAAATTGGAGTGGTCCATTCTGCAGAGACTGTTTTTGCATGCCAAGCAGTTGCTGCGCCCCTCCAGGTGCGCAACACGCCCAAGGCAAGCAGGCAGGCATTCTGAACTACGATCTTGCAAAAGCAGACAGTTTGCATAGTAGTCACACTGACATGTCCAACAAAGCGTAGCTCCGTCCTCGCATGACAAGCCGTTAAACTCCCCCCCCCCCTTGGACTCCCGAGACAAAGTCCCAGCTGTTTCACTTCACCAGCTAACTGTGACCGTCAAAACCTGTCCGTCCGCGCTCCTCCGGTCCTCATGTTGTCAGGTTTGGCAGGCTCACATGCGAGCTACAGACCAGCCAGCGACACGCTTCCGGCAAAATAAGGCATCACAGCAACACGCGGGTCGGCGCCGCATGAATTTATAGAGCCGTCACGCCCCGAAAGATGCGGCGAAAAACTCGCAGCATCGTAAGGAGGGACGAAACGTTCGGTTGACCCGCTTATCTCCCAACAGGTTGCCTGTTGCTGTACGGAGAGCCGCAGAACTCTCATGGAGTGCTCACTGGGCTAAGCAGACCGGAGAAAATCTCACATTTTTTCATAGTTGCAGCTGACAGCCCTTTGGTGTTATTCTGCCCATACGGTCTGCGGTGTTGTACCCAGCCCGGTCACGCTGAAGTACATCCCGACCATTCATGCAATCAGAACGGTAAGACAACTAGAACGCCACTGTCCCCAAATCGCCTCGACGTACCGCGGGGGCGGGTGTTCAACGTCCCAAGCGGACTTGAGACGCCTCACTTTCCGCTAGGCGCACAGAGACGCGTTCTCAGGCGTCTCAACTATGGCGCCGAGAGGGCCGCTTGTCAAGGTTAATTCACTTCTCCGGGAAAGGGTACAGCCGCCGTCTTGCAATCGCCTTTTCCATGTGAAGTACCCCGGTAGACGGGAACTGGTTTTATGCCGGCCGATGTTGGAACGGGTGACAGCTCCGCGTGTTTTCCGGTCTCGTCACCAAGATGATGCTTTCTTTGTTTTTGTGGGGCGTCACGTTCTCATGCCTCTGCTCAGCTTTGGGCGCAAGTGGTAAACGAGTGCCAGACGGCAGCAGAGCGAGTGGAGTAATAAGTTCTCAAGTTTACGAGTTCAGAGGTGACACCCGTACTGCTTTCTCTGAACTGGAAAGGGCTGGAGATGTTGACTATCCATGTTCGGTACCAAATCTGGGCTCAACTGCTGCTGGGTACGGAGATCCTCGAACTCCGATTTCCGCCGAGGATTGCGCGGAGATATGTTCTTTTTCCGATTCATGCAGCCACTACACGTACAAGGAAAGCACACGGACGTGCGAGTTGAAGAGTGGGAAGCCTTTATTCCACGTGAGCGCGGGCGATGTGATTTCATCCAAAAGCTGCGACCAGAGGTGTTTTGTTCCCGGAGTTTCTTATCGCTCTGCGGTTGACTCCACACCTCCAGTACATGTGGAATTGCCAACGTATTGTCAAGCAAATTGTGCTGCGGACCCGAATTGCGTAGCGTTTACGTGGCACCGTAGTGACAAACTTTGTTATTTGAAGGGTATAGGCTTCTCCGGACACAAACAGGCGGCAGAAAATGAAGTTTCTGGCCCACGTGGTATGTGTGATAATGGCGGTGACCTTGAAGAGCTGGAAGAGATCGATAAGGAGTTCACTTGCGTACACATGGACAACAGAGGCTCTAAAGCCGAAACTATTGGTTCTGCAATGGCCCTTTCCCTCGAGCAGTGTGCGCGTAAATGTCAGGAGGAGGACACCTGCACGCACTACACACAGAATGCTTCGTCTGGCATGTGCTATCTGAAGAAGGGGAAGCCGGTCCTGTACACATTCTCAGGTGACCGGACGGGAGCGAGGAGCTGCGACTCCAGCTGTTTTGAAGAAGGAGTTACATATCAAGGGGGAGAAGATTCTCAGGAACCACAGATATTCTTATATCCAATCGACTGCCAGGCGGCGTGTGCGGGTGACCCGGTTTGCAAGGCGTGGTACTGGCTTGAGAAGACAAAGACCTGCTACTTAAAGAAGAGAGGTTTCGCAGCATACAGGAAAGGGGAAGTCAGCGGTGCTGTTGCGGGCCCTCGGACTGTTTGTGATGAAGGCGGTGACCTCAGCCGAGTCGAGAAGAACGATCTCGACTTCGGGTGTGTCCATAGGAATGGCGTCGGATCCAGGTCTCCTTCTAGGAAATCATTTCCTATGCCCACCCTCGGGGGGTGCAGGAAGGAGTGCCAGGCAGACCCCATGTGCACCCATTTCACTTACAACAGGTCAGAGGAGGTTTGCTCGCTGAAGGCAGGGGTGCCGCAGTACTTCAATTCTGCGAATGAGACAGCCGGCCCGAGAACGTGCGATCCGACCTGTTTTCAACATGGTGTCATGTTTCTCGGCGGAGATGAGGTTATGCCGCAGATGCAGGCAACCCTGCCAAATGACTGCCAAGCAGCTTGTGCGGGAGAGTCTCGTTGTAAGGTATTCACGTGGAGGGAATCCGAGAAAAAGTGTTATTTCAGGGGCAATGGGTTCTCGATGTCGAAGATTGATGATGTACGCGGAGTCATCTCGGGCCCCCGGCAGTTCTGTGACGAAGGCGGCGATCTTAGGCAGCTGGCGGAGGAGGACCAGACAAAAGGCTGCGTTCACGCAGTCAACCAAGACTCCAAAGCGGAAACTATTGGAGACCCGAAGACAGTCGATGACATGGCGTCCTGTATGAGGCATTGCCAAGGTCAGAAGGACTGTACGCATTTTGTATACAGCGGGACGTCAAAGCTTTGCACTCTGAAGAAAGGAAGGATGGAGCTGGAGGAACGCGAAGACGCAGTCACAGGCCCCAGGAGCTGTGATGCAAGTTGCTTTGCCAGCGGCGTGGAGTATGGTGAGGGGGGACTTCTTGATGTGTCAACTATGAGCACGACAGTGCCTGCAGACTGTCAGGCTTTGTGTGCGGCAGAACCGCGTTGCAGGGCGTTCACTTGGAAAACGCAAACGAAGTCGTGCGAATTTTATGGACAGGGTTTCTCCAAGAACAAGAAAGTTGGTGTCGCTGGCGCGGTCTCGGGACCACAGGAGTTTTGCGACAAGGGTGGAGATTTGTACCGCACGGAGGAGCAGGATGCAGCCGGCCTGTTGGAAGACGCCGTAGTGGATGAGCTCCCTAATGCAACGTACCCGTCGAGCGTGCATGCGTGTATCCATCCAGGCATTGGTTCCGCTGCACCAGATATTGCAGAGCCTCGGAAGGTTGAAGATTTTGACTCGTGTGCGAAGAGTTGCCGGGACACACAAGGTTGCGTCCACTACACGTTCAACGAAGAGACGTTCCTCTGCGCCCTCAAGTCGGGGAGACCCGTTTTCACAACCAGTAGTAGAGAGCAAACTGGATCTAGAAGCTGTGACACCAGCTGTTTCGTGCTCCAGGTGGACTACTGGGGTGCTCCTGATGTGTTGCCCTCCTTGAAAACGACTGCCGCAACTGACTGCCAAGCAGCCTGTGCTGCAGATGCTGCGTGTAAAGCTTTTGTGTGGCGCGAGGGGCCGTCGGAGTGCTTTTTCAAGGGGAGCGGTTTCTCCCAGCACAAGTCAATCGGTGCAAAGGGCACAGTTGCAGGGCCTGCAGTATTCTGTGATCTCGGAGGCAACCTGAGGGAGGCGGAGGACGCTGATGGGCACGCCAGAGGCGATAGCCACGAGTCAGAGGGAGAGACGAACTGATCCGCTTTGTGACTACATATATTGTGCACTGGGTTGTTCACGGTATTCGCGTGTGGCTCAGGAAAGAGAAACATTGCCGGGGCTGTTTGCATAGGTCGCGACAGGAGTGCCGGAGCATGCAGGGCCCAGCAAATGTAGCCGGGAGTCAGTGCGTCAGGATATGGGTAGTTTGTGCGCTGGCTTGTTCACGGCATCCGCGTGTGGCTCAGTGAAGAGACAACATTGCGAGGGGCGTTTGGATAGGTCACGACAGGAGTGCTGGAGCATGCAGGGTCCAGCAAATGTAGTCGGGACTCAGTGTCTCATGATATGGGTAGTCTTCTCTCTGTCACCGTAACTTCTGCAGATATCGAAAGTTATGCGGTGTTCATTATTTGTCTCGATTGTCTCGAACAACTAACTGCCAACTGAATATGTGTCTTCGTTCGGACAGTAGCCTGGTGGAATGTAGTGCAATCCGATGAGGTAGCTGGCCATGTAGCTCCGTTCTGGCGTTGTCTGAAGCCTGGATGCGTGAGACTGACCTCACTGAATGATGCGAAGGACGTCTCTCCATTTCCAATGTAGGAAGTTAATCTCCCTCTCCGCCCAGTCGCTAATGACTCCGCATGCTGGCGTGGTGCAAAAGAGATTTTCCCTGAGCTGGTAGAAATCTGTGAAGCCGAGAACCTGAAAAGGCGACAAACAGGGTCCACCTGGCGGGTATTGCACCGGCGGGCCATCCATCGTTACTTCAAGCTACTGTAAGCCCGCAGGTTCACTAGCTATGTCTTCATCTCGGTGCTGTTCTAGAGAGACGGATTTAGCGTCCGTGAACAGGGAAGCTATGGCGCCGATGTTAAAATGTAGCATGCGGGCCTACATCCTTGCGATGTTCTCGGGCATCGGATAGCACTGCGATGATCTCTCGCACATCGGTGCAACGGACCCGCAAGGCAAGAAACTACTTCACTGTAAGACTTCTTTCGGGCAACCGGGACCTGTAGATGCCGTGTTGGTATGACTAAGGGCGCGGGGGGGCCACTCTCGCATTGGTGGATCGCGCAGTCCCGCCTTCGCGCTGTGCTGAAGTTCGAACGTTAGCCGCTGTTTTTTGTTCGCTGTTGTCAAGCTAGAAAGACAGAACCAAAAGTGAGCGAGACGAGAGGATGATGAATGATGGCAAGCACTCTTAGTTTTACTGCTTCTTACTGTAGAGCAGATGAACGGCCTCGAGAGAACCCAGCGCAGTGCCATGACAGTGAGGTTCGGATGCTCTAGCCGTAGGGCGAGGTAGAAGTACGCCATTACTGCCCTCGCCGCGAGCGAGCCCCTGACAAGCGCACAGTCATCAGAGGGGCTCGTACATACGTAAGAGCGCAACGAAGAGCCACACTTGGACTCCGGAAAGGTTAGATGTTCTCCACAGACGGTTCGGGGGTTTGCTCTGTTTTCGTCTTTCGACCGCAACGGTAAGTCTGCTTTTGTTGGTATAGGTGTTTGAGGGAGCACCGTAGCTTTGGTTCTGGTTCGACTACCGGCTACGACCACCAAGGTATGCAGTTTGTTTGATCGATCCGTGATGGCTTACTAAAATGCCTCGCAGCGGCAACTCATTCATACCTCCGTTACAACAGGCCACGAGAACTCGAGCTGCCGACGAGCAGACGTCAAACTAGTCTACGCGCTCGTTGGAAATCAGGCGGACTCTGCGTCCTTCAGTCACAGAACTTTCCAGTGTCTACGAGAAGTAGCAGTTGAAGACTACACGGCAGGCCCGAAGGCCGCTCGCATGGTGGCCTCGTGAAGGAACCATACAGGTCTAAATCTTCCGTTCACTTCAATGCCGTGGTGATGGTGTTCTTTTGCGTAATCTACCACTTTTTCCTTCAATCACTCGAGCAACTCGAGGGCACTAGCCGTTGCCTGTAAATAGCAGAGTGCTGAGGTAGACCACCTCCTTATCGGCCAGTGCCTAGGACTGGGAGGAGACCTAGCCAGCAGCGGGGTACAACTGCAGCTATGTGCCAGTGCGGACACTAATCGCAACTGCGAGCCGTCTCGGAGCAGGAGCGCGGTCATTATTTGTCCACAGTGTAAGCGTGGAAGTAGTAGGACAGAGATCTTGTGTATGAAGAATGAGACACCGACACGCTGATACGAGAACTGCACGGCTATTTGCCGGACTCACCTGTAGCGTTTCATGTAAGATGGGAATCGCAGCATGCGACCGGTAGTGGGATACTCAAGCCATTCAAGGTACTTTCCAGTTAGAATGCCGCCTGCCAGAGCCCCGTAGGCGAGCAGTGAGGTGCCTGGGAAAAGGAAGTTGACATGTATCATGTACACCACTTAGGTACAAGCGACAACCGCCACTAATGGGGATGAGGTAAAATACTGTGTTGTTCCTTCAGTCTATTAGCAGTCCTCGGCGACCAGGGAAGGAAAGGTGCATATAGAGAGATGCAGGCAAGTTTACCAAAAAGATACTCAGGTGTGAAATCGTCGTCAAAGCGCTTAAGACATTATGTATTCATCGAGAATGGCCTGTGGCGCTTCCCTAGAGCCGGGAGAATGCGAACCAAGCTAACTAGATGATGGAACAACATATGAAACTCGTATGGGACATCACTAGCCGAGCTGCAAGGGGACCTGAGGAGGCGCAGTCACGGACCATTTACTACGTTGCTAAGAACTTCCCCACAAATTCACGCCATATCATGCCTTCCCGCATGAGATACTGAACATGCAAGCTGATACGGTTTCGTTCGATACTGTTGTCAGCCCACCGTCCGCCCTACCAAGAAAGAAGTGAAGTCCACCGACGTCCGCTGTTGCCTAGCATCGAAGCAGATGCGGAGAGTGTATCCGAAGAAGCTCTTGTCCTTTTTTATTTTCCCATTTTGGTTAGAAAGAGGATGCTTACGTGTGTCGCTCAATTCGGGGGACAAAATGAAACAAGTGAATTCAGTGCGTATAAAAATGGCAAAGCGGAAAACATACTTTTTGCGATTTCGTAGACCACGCAGGGAATGTTTATTGCCTCTCTCCAGCTCATGGAGACGTTTCACAAGGCCACGACACTCGTTGTTTTCTGACTGCTAAAAGAACATAGCAGGACGGTCGGTCACCTTACCGGCATTCTGAGGTCTTGCAAGTTCGACGAAGCCCTTCTCAACATCATTGCGACAAAGTAGATTATATTGCAGTTGTACAGAGGCGGGAGGGGGGATGCCCATTCTAGAAGCCAGCTGAGTGAATCGACAAACTCCATAAGGAGTCTCATTGCTGAGGCCCCATGCACGTATCTGCAGCAACAGGGCATACCCACACAAACGTACCTTACAGTCGGAGATCTTGATAGGAATTCCTAGTAGGCAAAAGAAGTAAAAGAAAATTGATACGGTCGGTGACGTTACACAGTTGGCCTACATTCCCTTTCCGTATTGTTCAGTTGACCCCCAGTTCATTGGAGCGTCTCACCCACTACCCGGTAATAGACCAGGAAATTTCTTTTCATCTGCTGCTCTCTCGTCCATCAGTTATCGGCGGGGCAGGAGAAAGACTTAACATGATGGGATAGTTCTTTTTATGTTTCAGATAATACTGGA